>NC_041228.1:7858409-7861847 GCF_002837175.3 Physeter macrocephalus
TTCCTCCCAGCCCAGCCTCTTGCCGAGGTGCCCCCTCCTCAGCTGACCTCTCCAGGGATGTCAAACCCACGCTGGGCCACATCCCTCCCCTCTGCTCTGCTCCTGCTTGCTCCACCCAGAGTCACCACCAGTCGTGTCCACACAGCCCAGGTCACCCCTCCTGCTGATACTGTCCCCTCAGGGGACACCCTGTCCCCCAACCAGTTCCCCTCCTGCACACACAAGACCATCCACACCTGCCAGAATCTCAGAACTTCCACACACGCTGCGCTTCTCCAGGGCAGGTACAGGGAGCCCTTTCCGTGGGTCAGGAGCCGATCGGGGCCATTTACTCCAGGAGGGAAGGAGAAGGAAGAAAGCGAAGGAGGGGGAGATGGAGAGAGGGAGGCAGTCGGGGGTGACGGAGAGGAAACTAGTAATCAGACATGGCTTTTGCACGCCTAGATGTCTGGGCTGGGCTCTACCGTCTTCTAGCTGCTCATATTTGGTGGGGAAGTTCACGTACCACAGCTGACTGTGGAGTCAAACTTACAGGGTAAACAAGCAGCTCAGTCTCTCCCGTGGGGCAGAGTGGCCAGGCTTCGGTTCTAGGCCAGCTTCCTCCGGGCTGGGAATGCAGGCAGTGCCTCTCACCCCTCCATCTTTCCGCCTTGAAATTAGATGTGCAAGTGCAGCCCTGGGCAAGGGCTGGCTAGCCCCCAGAGCTGCCGTCACTGCCATTTACTCATGTATCCTGATGTCACCAACCCACACAACGAAACTAAGAAAGATGAATAAAATCCCAACTTTACAAAATGGATTTGGTGAAGTTCACTGGTTTGGTGAAGTTCATTGTTGCATCACTATGGACACGACAAGGCCACTAAGGGACAGAGCAGAGGCTCAAACGCAAGTCTTTCTGATTTCTAAGCCCGTGTTCTTACCACTTCTCTACCCTGGTTTTGCTTTTCAAAAGTTTTAAGAGCATGACAAGGTAGAATTAGTCAGCAAAGGGCTGGCATTCCTACTGGGAGGACCCACAGAAGGAAAAGGAAGAGAAGGGATGGAAGCCAGTGAAGCGTTTGCTCTGCCCCAGGCCCCGTGCTGAGTTCCTCACACAGTGTACTTCCCACACCTCTTGCAATAAGGCTGTGATGCAATAAGGCTGTGAGGCATGTGCTGTATCGTTGAGGGGACTGAGGCTTAAAGGGGTGACTGATTTGTTCAAAGCCAAAGAATAAGAATGTGGGAAAGCCTAGGCTGACATCCTCCGAGGCCAAGACTTGCCCTCTCTTCCACACAGTCCCAGCTGCCCTAGGCATTATTCTGGGCCAGCTGGCCCCTGAAACAAAGCCACAGGAATACATGACTGGACAGAAACATCTGGGCACTTTTACAAGTTATAATTTTGATATTATTTTTAAAAAGCGACACCTGCCCACCGTGTATGTATGAATTGCTTGTTGAGAACAGGGAGAAAGACTCAGGAGCCTGCCTTTTCAATTCCCTTTGAAATAAGGGGGCAGCCATTGCCTTGGCCATCACTCAGGGTGTCACTTTTAAAGGGTGATACCTTTGCCTGGGAAAGCAGTACTTTTCAAGTGCCAAGAGTTTAAATGCTTTCTGACAGCCAGAAGGTGACTGAGGCCGTTGGATGTAATGTTTATGACAGATGGAAAAAGGCATTTTGTCAAGTCTCCAAGAGCCTGGAGGAGAAACATGACAGGAGAGCAAGCTCTGTTCTCAAGGGGCAAAGCCAAGGCCGAGCAAGTGATCGGGAGGCTCCCCGACCCGGGAGGGCTCCCCCCAGGGGATGCCTGGGCAAGGCCTCCACACAGCGCATCCAGGTAAAGGGGACAATCTGTAGCCAGGTCACGTGGAGAGTACCATTTGCCAAAGACGTCAGGAGAAGGGAGGCTGGGAGCAGAGAGTTGCCTGGTCCCTATTCCCTTTGGCATAGGGAGGCCGGACGGTGCAGCTGCTTTGGAGACAGACAGACTGAATCCAGCTCAGAAGCAGTGGGTGATTTGGGGCAAGTCATGTATCCTGTCTGAGGCTCTGTCCCTCTTTCATAAAAGGGACACAGCCTTCTCTCCCCAGTTCCGAGGTTTAGAAGATGATGTAAAGGGCGTGGAACGCAGCAGGCGCCCACTGCCTGCTGGCATCTCCTCCTCTTTCTTCCATGTGTAGACACGGTTGGTTGGTGGGTTAAGTTTGCAAATAATAATGCCTTTTTGTAAGGCACTTTGGCAGCACGTTATAAAAAATGGTTTAAAAATATGTACAGTTAGAATGCTGGGCAGGACTCCTGAACCCTGGGTTAAGCAGTGGTTTCTTATATATGACCCCAAAAGCAAAAACAGCAAAGAAAAAAATAAATGCATTGGATCTCACCAAAACTAAAAACTTTTGTGTTGCAAAAAATACCATCAAGAAAGTGAAAAGACAACCCACAGGATGGGAGAAAATGCTTACAAATCATATATCTGATAAGGGACTGGTATCCAGAATATACAGTGAACACTAATAACTCAGTAACAAAAAGACGAGTTATCCCAATTTAAAAATGGGCAAAGGATCTGAATAGATGTTTCCCCAAAGAAGATATACAAATGGCCCATAAGCACATGAAAAGATACTCAACATCATAGACATCAGGGAAATGCAAATTAAAACCATGATGAGATACCACTTCATACCCACTAAAATTTCTATAATAATAATAAAAAAGACAAAGCGTTGGTGAGGATGTGGAGAGATGGGAACATTCGTACATTGCTTGTGGGAATATAAAGTGGCGCAGCTGCTTTAGAAAACATGTTGGCACCTTCTCAAAGGGTTAAATATAGAGTTACTATATGACCCAGCATACACACCTACATACTCCTAGGAATACAACCAAGAGAAACGAAGACATATATCCACAGACGCAAAATTAAACACGAATGTTCACAGCAGCATTGCTTATAATCACCAAAAAGTAGAAACAACTGAATGTCCATCAGCTGATAAATAGGTACACAAAATAATCGTATATCTAGGCAGTGGAGAATTATTCAGCAACCAGAAGGAATGGAGTACTGATGCTTCCATGCTATAACATGGATGAAGTGAAAAGCAGCCAGACACAAAAGGCCACGGTATTGTGTGATTCCATTTATATGACATGTTCAGAATGAGAAATACGTTAGTGGTTTCCAGGGGCCGGGAGTGAGGGTGGGGAATGGGGACTGACTCCTAGTGGGTACAGGATTCTTTGTGGGATGATGAAAATATTCTAAAATTAGATTATGGTGATGGTTGCACGACTCTGTGAATATAACTAAAAACCATTGAATTGTATGCTTTAAATGAGCGAACTGTCTGGTATGTGAGTTATAGCTCATTAAAACCATTTTTTTAAAGTTAGCTATTGGCCTTCCCTGGTGGCGCAGTGGTTGAGAGTCCGCCTGCCGATGC
>NC_041228.1:7861975-7882389 GCF_002837175.3 Physeter macrocephalus
GGCCGCCGAGCCTGCGCGTCCGGAGCCTGTGCTCCGCAACGGGAGAGGCCGCGACAGTGAGAGGCCCGCGTACCGCAAAAAAAAAAAAAAAAAAAAAAAAAAAAAAAAAAAAAAGTTAGCTATAGAGGCCGAGAAACGTGGCTTAAAATACTATCTAAATGTTTATCATACATATACAGTACAAAAATATTTCCGTTTAATAAAGGTTTTCACATGGTATCTATTGGGAAATAATTCAAATATTATGTAAACTGCTAATTCAATACATTTTCGTTATCTCGCAGAAAAAGAATATGTATGCCTTTTGACCTAGTAATTCTTTTGTATGTGAAAATCATGACGGCTCTGTGAATAGATTTAGCTACAAGGGTGTGCATTTCAGTGTTGTCTAAAACATCATAAAACTAGAAACAATAAAGCTGTCATTTACTGAATACTCACATGTGTAATGCACCCTATTGTTATATGAAAATCATCTTATTTTTCACTACGACAGTCCTCTGGGGAAACCATCAGCGTCATTACACTCCTTCTTACAGATGAAGGAGGAGTCCAAATCAAAAAGCACAAATCAGAGCAGGGCTTTGCATCCAGCTGTGCCTCTCTCCCTAACAGCCTAAAATACCTGATGCACGATGGCATTAGGAAATCTCACAAATGGCTAGGTATCAGCACAGACTGATCTTCACAACGGACTGTGAGATGAAAAAAGACAAGTTCAAAATCAATATGATTTAACTTGTTTCCTACTTATCACACACACACACACACACACACCCCCACGGAAGGTACATGCTAGGAGGATAACAGTATTTAACAGTCATGCTCCCTGACTGAGAGGACAGTAAGTAATTTCAATCTTCTTTGTTTTGTTCACCTGTATTTTCGACCATAGATTTCTGTGCTGCTCTTTTTGCTTTAAAGATTGCAAAAGTTGCCGTTCTGCCTTTAACTAAACTGAGGTGACACCGATGGCTGTAGGACAACGCACGTTAGCTTTTTTCCAGGGTGTGAAGAAGACTGCCATTTCGGCAGACCTGTGATGTGATGACGCAAGGCTTGTTCTTGGGACCGCTCCTCTCGGTCAGGACGGCCTCTCGCGCCCTCGGGGGTCTTCCTCTTATTTCCCCTGCCAAGTGTTCTTCCATGGTCTTGGCCTTGGCACTCATCCACTGATCAGTGACTATGGCTGCTTTCCTCTTGACAAGAGTCAGGTTATGTTTTAGTATGGAACTGATCTTATAAATGTAATTAAAATTCTTTCTAATTAAAAGTAATGTAAATTCATTGGAGAAAAGTTAGAATATTCTGAAAAGTGTAAAAAGCCCATAAAACTCACCCATCATTCCCTCTCCTGGAATTAATAGGGGACTCTGGGAATTGGTAAAGCTGGACTATCCAGAGGGCCTGGTGGAGTGATAGGCAGTGGGGAGATGGCATGAACCTCACAGGACCCCTGCCCTCCATCAAGGCAGCATGGCATCATGGGAAAGCCACAGCATCTCGGGGTTCAGGAAATCTGGCTTCTTAACCTCCTTCACCTGGTACCAGCAGCTTACTAAACTTCTTTGACACCCTTTCCTGAGTATACCCCAATTTCTTTTTGGAATGAAGTAGGGAATGTACAAAAGAGTGATTAAACAAGTAATGTATTTTCTTTTTTAGGTTTTTCTTTTTTTGGTTCTTCCTACTTCATCAGGTGGGTGAGCATATTGAAATGAGATTGAGTGAGCGCTCTGTATAAAGCAGAGTGTGGGACAGTTGTAAGTGCACCTCAAAGTGACCGAGGGTGGGTTCTGGTCTGTGTGGCTTTTCCAGGCTGCAGACATAACGAGGGCATGACAACGGACCTTTGCAAGCCGTCCTGTGTGACTCTTCCCCATTCGGCACTCCGGACACAGGAGGAGCCAGACTCTGCCCGCCTTTCCTCTCTCTGTCCTGGCCACCCTCGCAAAGATTTTGTTTACGGGTCATCACCCGTAAGCCACCCCGAGTGGCGTGGCAAATGAGGGTGTGATGGGCTGAGTTCTCGTTGTTTCCAGCCATAGGTAGGACAGTGTAGGGGAGAGACAGTGCAAGCTTTATAACCCTGGCTCTGCTGCTTTTAGTCCCAAGACCTTGAACAAAGTACTTACCCACTCTGAGCCTCCATCTATAAAGTGGGGATGATAATCCTTATGGGACTGTTGCTGGGATCACATGGGAAAATGTGCATGAATGACTGGCTCTGAAAAGGTGCGTTGTAAGCATTTAATTCCCTTCCACTTCCCTTTAAAAGTTATATAAAGATGGAGCAGGAATTCCCTGGTGGTCCAGTGGTTAAGACTCCGTGCTTCCAATGCAGGGGGCGCAGGCCCTGGCTGGGGAACTAAGATCCCACATTGCTGCGTGGTGTGGCCAGAATCTTTTTAAAAAATGTTTTAACAAAAGTTATATAAAGCTGGAGAGACGGAGGTGGAGAGAGGCTGCGGAGGGCTTAGCAGGCGTCCCACGGCCGGGGGGAAGCAGACCTGGCCGTGAAGCCATACCTCGTGCTCAGTTCCCTGCGCCTCAGAGGGGCCAGGCTGTTTGTCTTTCCTGCAGGTTCTGACTGCTGCCATCAGCTGCAACTTATGAAGCGCTACCCCACTTTTCCACACTGGAAGTGGCTTTCAAAGTTTTAAAGAGAATGACAAGGTAGAATTAGTCACCAAAGGGCTGGCGAGCTGTTGTCCTATTGGGAGGACCCATAGAACTGAGGAAGAGAAGGAATGGAAGCCAGTGGTGAGTGTTTGCTCTGCCCCAGGCCCCGTGCTGAGTTCCTCACGCAGTGTACTTCGTACACCTCTCGCGACAAGGCTGTGAGGCTGGCGCTTTATAGTGGAGAGCACTGAGGCTTAGAGAGGTGATGTATTTTGTACACACACACTTCTCCGTAAGAGAGGAAGCCCTCACGGAGCCTCTTTCCAGCCTTGCCTTTCATGTGCTCCCCTAGGTTACGATTTATCCCTGTACTTGGTGTTAAGATGCTTCGAGGCAAGGGCAACACCTGGGCTGTTATTCGAAGGACATTAACAAGGGCTAAGGTACAGGGTTCTTTCCTCATCCAAATTCCCTGGGCTTTCACCAACTAAAAACAAGAACTGCTGATTCCTAAGAAGAGGAGGAAGGGGGAGGCGTGCTCTTATGCCCTCAGACTAGGGTTTCAAGATGAAAGTTGTGTTAATTATCATCCCTTTGACTGAAATTTTGCCAAACTCGAAGTGTTATAAATTAGACTAAAACTCATGCTTTTAGGGATCAAGAAAAGAAGACGATCTCGGTGTAGAAAAGATTAAAGAGAATACTAGTATTAACTTGGATGTACAGAAGGTTTTTTAAAAAGTCTATCTCTTGCTTTAGTTTGCAGAATTCTCTCTGAGTCGCCCGCCTCAATGGTGTCCCCCAGTCCCGCTAGTCTACAACGTCCTGGTCTCAACCTTCCAGGTTTGGGCCAGTTCCTAGGAGAGGGTCCTATGCAGGGCAGTGGCAGTGAAGCACTGGATCATGCCCTCACCCCTTTCTCCTCTGGCCACACGAGCCTCTGCTGGGCTTCCTGCTTCAGATAGCACCTCTCCCATTCAGTGGTCAGCCCACCATCCAGCCTTTCACTGGCGTTCCTGCTCACCAATGTATAGCGAAGCCCTGCTGTACGCCAAGCTTTGTGCTAGGCTCCGGGGGTAAAGGAATAACCGTCCCAACCTCTCTGCCATCAGAAGTTCATCTTCAGGAAGCTTCGAGGCTCGTTTGCTGAGAGGCTACTGAGTGCTATACACTATTTTCAGCACTGAGATGCAAAGACAAAAGACTCGAGGACATTCCTAAAACACCTTCTCTAACACCCTGTTCAGAAGCCTTTACTGACCCCTCACCGCCTGTGAGATACCTGTCCTGTATCTTGGGGTTTACTACCTTCTAACTGCACCTCTTGCTTAGGCTGGATTTAAAGCCCTCTCACTTTTGTTCCTCACCACCTCTCTAGGCCCATGCCTCTCTTCACCCAGGAGAATTAATTGGTCCATCCACCCATCCATCCATCCATCCATCCATCTACCCATCCACTTACACAGCCACTGGCTCACTCACTCAGTACATATTTTTCTGAGTTCTAAGTCCTGTTCTGGGGATGCTGGGATACCTGCAACCAGCCGCTACCCGCTACAGCTCCCTTGGGTAATCAGACCCCTGAATTCACCTGCCATCCCTGCCTATTCCCCCCAAGAGTGGCCACCTGCCCTCTTTCCCTTTTCTCTGATCATTTCCTCCCATCAAAGCCCACTCAAGTCCTACTTCCGTGCACCTTCCTCTGGACCACCCTCATGCTCAGAAATCTCTCTTCGCTCTGAACTTGGAAAGCATGAGAATTTCTGGCTCTCTCTTGACCCTGATGAGAGACAGACTCCTCTTGAGGCCACTAATATGTGTGTCCTATGGATATAGTCCCTATTTTCAAAGAGTAGGAAGTGCACGTGAGCAGAGCCCCAAGACAGAGATTGCAAGGGACTCGCTACCTGTCACTAGGTTTGTAACAACAGGTTTAATTAAGTGACTTTGATAATGAGAATATCAAATGATAGCACATCCAATTGCAGGAGTAAAATACCTAGGTAACAGTACTCGTCACGATAATCATCACTAACTTTATCGAGTGATAATCCACGTTAGGTGATTTGCATCCGTCATCTCGTTCACTCTGCGTACCAGCCCCATGAACGTTCACCAGAATAGCCCCACTTTTCAGATCAGGAGCTGGAAGCTCAGAATGACAAAGGGAGTTGGCAAGATGGCAACGGGCGGAGCCGGGGTCGAAACCCTGGTCTGGCCGGGCCCGGAGCCATGACCTCCCACTTTGCTTTGGCCTCGCATTTGCACAGGGACAGAAAGGGACTGGTGACCAGAGGCATAAGACTGAGGGCTCACAAGGTTAGAACATGTTGCCAAGGAGCCAACTGCCGGGGTTCAATTCCCGGTGTCCTCGCTCCCCAGCTGTGAGACTCGGGGCAAGGAGCCTGATCTCTGCCCTGAGTTTCATCACCTGTAAGGCTGAGATAACCCTGTCCCCACCTCATAGGGTTGTTCTTGGGTGTAAACCAGCCTCTATGTGCACAGCCTCCTAGAGTGTGTGGCACGTAGCGGGTGTTATTTAAATGAGAATTATTGCCATCATTGTTACATCTACGTGCAGGGCACCTTCGCAAGGGCTCGGCGTGAATTAACACCTTGATTCCACACTGTGCCCCCGGCGGGCGCCCCACTTCCCACCCACCCCCTCTTTCCCCACGAGGTAACGTCACCGGCCCCCTCACGGGATCCGTTGCAGGGGGGGGACTTGTGGCAGAGGGTGATGGACTCGAGGAAGGAGATGAGAAGGAATGGGCACCTCCTGGAGGGCTCACCTGCCACCCAGAGCCACCTCCTTGGACTCACCTGTCCCCCTAAGAGAGGGCCACCAGGCCCTCCTGGGACGGCGTGTTTGTCACAGAAACTACCCCCTCCTCGGTGCTTTCTGGGGAAGACCTGTGAATGGTTCACTGAGGTGTCCATTTCAAGGAAGTCTGGTGTGTCTGTGTGCGGCTGAGTGTGTCTGTGTGTATGTCTGTGTCTCTGTGTGAGAGTGTGTGTTTTTGAGTGCGAGTCTGTGTGTGTCTGCAGTGTGTGTGTGTGTGTGTGTGTGTGTGTGTGCGTGCGTGACTGTATGTGTGCGTGACTGTGCCGTGAGTGTGTCTTTCTGTCTGTGACCATGTGCTCTGTGCCCGTGCTTGGCCAGGGGCAGGCCCCGACTCTCAGGTGACCATAGTGGCTGGCTGTGGTCAAGACACCTTCCCATGTTCAGAGGCTCCAGAAAGAAAAAGCAGTAGTCAGCAATTGTGGTTTTGCCCTGCACTATTTTTAAAGTTAAAAAAAACAACAAGCGGAAATTCATTGCCACTCGATAGCTAGGTCAGCTTTAGGTAAAGCGCGGGCCCAGGGCTGGGGATGGACTGCTGGCGTGACAGGCGGGCTGGAGAGACCCTGCTGCCGGTCCCCGGCCCCCTGAGCCCCGCGGCGCTCACAGCAGTAGGGACCTCACCTCCCGCCGTGGGGAAGGCGCAGCCACCTCCTCTGGGCATCCTCACCATGGCCTGTGGAGTGGGTTCGTCGTCCCCATTCACAGATGAGGAAACTGAGGCCCCGGCTGTCACTCACTTGCCCAAGGTCACTACATCAGCGAGCATCAGGGCTGGGGTTTGCACCTGGCCCTTCCGCCCCCAAAGGCCCCGCTCTTTGCACGACTCTGCGCACCACACCCTCCTGCCACCCCCAGTTCTCTTTCTTCAGCCGAGCGCTTCAAAGTGAGGGCTGAGCCGGCCGTTGGCTTGTTTAACCACTGATTTTCCATGAAGACTGTGGTTTCCTTCAGAAAGATCGATTAAAACAAAGTCCTTGAAGAGAGGAAAGTTCTCTGAGTTCTCTCTGGCAATGTCAGTATAACCCACGCCTTTAACCACTTCCTCACCGTATCAGGGACTCTGGCTTTTTATATCTGTAGAAAACGTAGAACACATGAGAGGGCCCCATCCTGAAGGCCGCCTCTCCTCACAGCCCCTCTGTGGGCAGAGCAGGCTCAGAGGCCCACCTCGACCTTCTGCACTTTGTCAGCTCAAAGCGCAATTTAGAACATGGGGCTTTAACCTTGAATATCGTGAGCGTGTATGTGTGTGTGTGTGTGTGTGTGTGTGTGTGTGTGTTTTCCCTTCGGACTGAGCACATCCAGTGGTTCTCAGAAAAGCTGACATTCTCAGTGTTGGAAGGATAAACGCATGGGCCCAGGGACTCCGCGTAAGGGTTCAGCCTTCATGACCTTTACTTGCTGACACCATTGCTGAGCTCCAGGTTGGCTGGCATTGGCTAGCGTTTTACTTTTATTACTGCTTAGGACTCGCCCTGGTTTATAGGCGCTGAAGCTCAGAGCAAGAGCCCTTGGCTGGAGGTCCACAGAGCCTCTCTGTGCCTGAAACCCCCTCCTCTACAAAATAGGGCGATAACTCCCCCTGCCTCGTGGGATGGTAGTGAGGCTGAAGTAAATCAACATGTCGGGTACCAAGGACGCACGGAGACGCCCCATCGAGGTTGGCTCCTGTCATTCTCGGGCGTCTCAGCCACCCCGGAGGGACCACGTGGATCGATACTTCTGGGTCAAGGTGCCCAGGAGGAAAGGTGTTGAGGGGCATGTGAAGTCGGCCTGTAGACTTGGGGCCGGGTCTGGAGCACAGTGCTTCTACGTTCGCTGCATTTAGCTCCTGGGATTTGGAGCCTCGACCCTCCTTGTGGACAGGCCCAGCCCCAGGCCCCAGGCAGAGGGCTGCGTGCCCTCTGGGCATCTGCTTGGCCCAGTGCTGCCCTCAGCTCTCCGTCTACCCTCAGGGCAGCCTGTTCTCATCGCGGCGCCCGTGCTTTGCCCGTGACCCTCAGCGCTGACCTGAAGCACGAAGACCCCTGGAACCTCCCGGGGGCAGCGCTGGAATGTACTCCCTACTCCAGGAAACTCGCCCAGCAGGCTTCCAGGGGGATCAGCGTCCTCCCCGCTAGGCCTCCGTCTGTTGTCTCCTTTACGCAGTGGCTACGTGCACCGGCGACCCAGGGGAGCATGGCACTGCGCTTTACAGTTTCCAGAATGCTTCCTCTGCGGTACCTCAACGACCCTCTCAAAGGCCCAGAGAGAGCCGTACCTGCTGGTAAACCCATTTCACGTATGAGGAGACCGAGCTCTGTGTTGCTGGTATTTTTAGCTCAGGCTAGGGCCTAAAATGGAAACATTTACCATGGAGGCAGCCAGATCAGTGTTCTCTTTACATTGGAGCAAGGGGGGCAGTTCAGCTCCTGGACACACCGTCTTGATCTGGATGTGAAAACACACATGGCATCACGTGGGCTGAGAGCACAGCCCAGGGGCGGGCTGCTGAGGCTGGGGCCCTGGCTCTGCCACTCGCCAGCTGTACGCCGTTGGGCAAGATACTGAACCTCTCTGGGCTTTACTTTCCTCCTCTCTAAGATAAGGGCATAAATAATATTTACCTCCCAGGGCTGTGGAGAGGATTTATTGAGTTAATACAGGTGAAGTACATATAAACTGTGGTTGCCAAGCTCCTAGCTCCTGGTATATATTAGGTACTTGATGAGTGAGGATTCTCCCTTTCCTCTTGGAGCCTTAGTTTGCTTGTCGACAGGGCGGGGATGACAGTTGTACCTACCTCGTATTCTTGTTGTGACGATTACATGAGACAAAGCAGAAAAAGTTCTTGGCGGGGGGACCACCTGGCAGGTGGCAGTAAGTGCCCCATGACCAATACTCTGCAGCCCAGCTGCCCCTCATTACAGAGGATGGCCACAGAGCTAGAGTTTTCCACTTTCTGCCCAAGGTCCTGGAACACAGCAGACTCTGGAGCCCAGCTGTCTGAAGCCACAGGCTGGTTCCACCTCTGATAAGATTTTTGGCCTTGGCCAAGCTACTTAATTTCCCTATTTCTTTATTTCCATATTTATAAACTGGAGACAGTAACAGCCGCTAACATACACGTCTCTTATGAGGATCCAATGAGATAAAAAGGCGGAAGCTCTCGAGATAGTCTAAGTCCCCAGTCGATGGCCGTTCTGTTTCTATTATTAGTGGCAGCATCACGAGTAATGGTAGCGGTGCCAGCAGTCCAGTCCCAGAACGTCCCTGATCCCGTAGCGGGCAGTAGCCCGCGTCTGAGCTGGAGGGAAGGGGTGACCCACAGAGGATGGGCCCCGGGGTCCTACCCTGGTCAAGACCCCACTCAGCTCACCTCTTCCACCCCTGGCAGAAGACCCAGTTCCACCAACAGTCCAGGCCCGGAGAGCCATCTCCCAGAACCCAGTAACCACCACCTGCATTCTTAGAGAGGAAATGCTCCCGGAGACCTGAAATTTGTACGGAGACTTACAGTGACTTTGCTGATACAATTTACTTTCACAATGACTGTGTTTCCATCACCTTTAAGTGGGCATCTATTTTAAAGTCCAACTCTAGCTTAACTGAGCCCCCAGGAGGTGCTGGTGGGATGTATCCACTTTTGCAGAGTCCTCTTCTCAGAGGACAGTTCTGGTCTTTGTCCCTGTTCAACCACCATCAACTCTTTGCCTCAATTTACAGCTTTAGTTCACAGCCAAGACTGAAGATCACTCGGTCCACGGCTCTCACTTCACAGGTGAGAAACCCAGGCCTAGGGAGACTCTCTCAGGAGCTCACAACATGTTGATATAATATTGATCAGCTCTGACTTCCTAGATGCCTGTGGGTGTCCCGGGAAGGGTCCTGGGACTCCCATACCTACAAGAAGGATGCAGAGCCCTGATGAGGCCCTGAGGTCTCCGGGCTGAGCAGAGGATGGGGGATGATCTAGACTTTGGGCCCTGAGTCTGCTTTGTGTTCCAGGGAGGCTCCGCGCTGTCCCCCGCCGCTGTCATCGGGCCGGAGACGGCTCGGCAGCAGGCAGCTGCTTTGGCGAAGGAGGTTGGCTGCCCCACCTCGTCCATCCAAGAAATGGTGTCATGCCTCCGCCAGGAGCCTGCCAGTGTCCTCAATGACGCCCAGACCAAGGTGGGCACTTGTGTGCGAGTTGGGAGGGACAGCCTCTGATCTCTTACAAATGGAAACCAGGCCAGAAAGGAGACAGGACCCACCCAAGGCCACGCAGTAGGTTGGTGACCAGCTGGAACTGAGTGCATGTTTCCAGACCCCCTGTGCCGTGCGTAGGCCACAGGATGTAATGGACCAAGCACAGGCCCTGAGGGTCGACAGACCTCTCTGCCCATCAGGTTTTATCTGTGCAATGGGGATAATGATGGGAACCTTACAGAGGAGGAAAAGAAAACGAAGTGACGTCGGTAAAGGGTCTTGCTGGCACCTTGGTGGCACCCCATCCGGCCACAGCGACATGTCCTGAGCACTGTGGTCACGACGGCAGTGGAGTGAGGCCAGCATGCCCCCTTAGGTAGGACAGTCGTGTGCTTCCTTCTCCAGCCTATAAAGATCCTGCTCACAGCCCCCCGTCGCTCCGGCCGGCCCTGATATTAACAAAGGGGACTCCAGCAGGAATAACTTGTCATCCGAGCTGACACTTTAATCCCCTCGGCAATGAGCCTGGACTTGCAGGCCCGGCGCAGGTCTTATCCTCAGCTCCTCCAAATGTGGGCTAATTGGATGGTGGCTAAAGCTGATGAATTTCCCTGTCATATCCTGCCTTTGGCCGCCACCTCCTCCTCGATCAATATCTCTTGCTTCACTCCCTCAACCACAGGCTCAGGCTTACCCGTTCCTCCCTGTGGATCTGTTGTCACTTTGGTGGGAGGCTCTGGGATGCTCCCCTAGGGACCAACCACTGCTCAGAGCAAGACTCATCTTCCCGGCACTGTCGCCTCGTGTCCTGCCTGGCTGTTGTCTGGCCACGTTACTCTTATTTCCCAGTAGAGCTTTGGGTAAATAACAGCACTGGTGTTCATTATGGTTAAGACCCGATTAAGTGAAGCAATGCAACGGATTATTCCAGTACCATTTTTTTAAAGGACAAAGTCCATATAAATCGTGACACCCCTTTGCACCTGATGCAGCTCCTGGCCGTGAGTGGCCCTTTCCACTACTGGGGTCCTGTGGTCGATGGCCGGTACCTCCAAGAAGCTCCAGCCAGAGCCCTGCAGAGAACTCCGCGGGTGAAGGTGGATCTGCTCATCGGGAGTTCTCAGGATGACGGGCTCATCAGCAGAGCCAAGGCCGTGAAGGTAGGTGGGAGGGGGCCTCAGGGGCCCCTGCGGGGTGCGGCCCAGTGGCTCTGGACCTAAGTCTGACCTTGGTCAAGAGTCATCGACTTACTTGCTTATTTTCCAAACAATCGCTGAAAAACTACACGTGCAAAGGCTCTCTAAGAAGTTTGGGAGGTGGTAGTGGTGTGGGATTCAGAAATAAGACACCTGCCGAGTTGTGAGCAGCACAGACACATCCACAAATTACAGCTGTGAATGAATCACGGTGGGAAACTGCCAGCAGGGCTGACCCAGGAGCTCGGTAGCTTCAGGGTTCCAGACCGTGGGTACCGCTGCTCCATGAAAGACGCCTGTCCCACAGAGGCTGGGAGAAGGGGAGGCGTGGGGTTGAAGAGAGTCCTGGCAGGGAAACCCGAACACTAGCCTTCCAAGCTTCCGAGCTTCCCAGCCGTCCCAGGAAAGCGTGGACCAGGCACAGGGCAAGGGCAGCTCTGTGTGGCTTGTTGGAGACACAGCAAAGTGCGAGGGACTTGTGAGGTCATTTATCTGCCTGAGCAGGCACTTCCTGCTCAGACCAGAGAAGCCATCACTCCTCACCAGGATGCAGCCCCCCAGGAAGAGGTCGAGCACACTCTCCCCTGGCCCGCCCACCCCTCCTTGTCAAGCTGCTCCTGGTGGGCCCTCTAGGTCATCAGCCTGGGATGGTGGTCCCGGCACATGACACAAGGTGAGGACACACACACTCAGCGGAGGGCTCTGTCTGGCTCCACTGAAAATGAGGCGGTATCGTTGGAATTAATAACAACAAAAAAAGAATCATTAATGCAGCCAAATGGGGTCTTGCAACCTTTGGATTTTGCTATCCCCTTGGGTAATCTACCTCGCTTAGGGGAATCTATCTTACAGCAATAAAAGCACCACTTTGACATGAGATATATACAAGGGTATTAATCACAGCATTAATTACTGTGGCAAAAACATTGAAAGCCACTCAAATGTCTATGAACAGGGAAATGGTTGACTAGATGAAGATACACACTATTGAATATGCTGAGCTATTGAATATGATGCAGACGGTGAAAAGAATGAACCAGATACATCT
The DNA here is from genome assembly GCF_002837175.3 of Physeter macrocephalus. Taxonomy (NCBI): domain Eukaryota; kingdom Metazoa; phylum Chordata; class Mammalia; order Artiodactyla; family Physeteridae; genus Physeter; species Physeter macrocephalus. The sequence goes on from NC_041228.1 coordinate 7,873,857, forward strand.
CTCCTGGCTTGAGGATGCCTGTGATATGTTGTTAAATGGAAAACAAAAAGAATCAGAATGCAGAGGAGTGTGAAATTAAGGTAGCATTCGTATATTTAAAAAACAACCAACCTGTGCATATCTATAAATATGTAAATGTGTATAATTGTATTTATTTCTATGTGAAAGGACAGTGCTGCAGAAAGATATACACAGCAGGCAATTAACATGGGCTATCCCAGGAGGTGTGGCAATGTGAAAAAGAGTACTATGAATTTAATATTACTAACATTACGAATATACGTATGAATACATCACCTAGGCATATATGTGTGCGTATATGTATAAATAGAGAGCATTGTGTTGCGTTGTGCGTGTGTGTATTGGGGGGTGGCATAGAGCAGAGCTTAGGTCACTAACAGCTTCCATCCTGTTGACTCATGGCCACGGAGAAGGAACTTTTGCCCCTGATCCATCTCTACATTTTTCTGCTGAGCACCCCTGTACCACTCAGCCCTTTACTTCAAGGGGCTGCAACTTGATTATTGAACCAGACTAACACTCAGGAAACACTGAAGCAATGCCGCTCTCCACCACTAGCCCTGGGCTTTTCTTCTCTAAAGTAGTGGGTCTTCAAATTCCCACTGCTTTGATCAAGCCCGTCATCAGTTAAAAAATAGTAAGCACAGTCATTTGAGTATAAATTATATACATGAGTACTCTTATACTAAGTGTTACAAAAGATTCACAAAAGCAAAGAATTAGAAAGCAAGAGAAAGAAACGAAGGGCCTTACATTTGTGCTGCGCTCTCTGCGTGCCTTCCGAGCGAGACGATGCCCTACGCGTGGGCAGCATGGAAAGACACGGCCATCGGCCCTGGACCCTCTTCCACACAACACCTCATTCCCCACTGCCCGTCAGGGGAGTTTGCGGAAATCTGTGCAGAAGATACTATATCCTCACAGCTCTGATTCTTTGGGCCATGCGCTGGAAATGCATCCCAGCCGTCTCCGACCTTAGAGAGGGAGGAAGAACTACATTCCTGGGAGCCTGGGGAATCACCCTAGACGCAGGCCCCAGCAGCAAGGTTCTATACTCCTGCCACCCCCAGGGGAAAAGCCATCCATCGGGGCTGGGGGGAGGGGAGCTTTTATTGGCAGTCTTGGTGCTGGGGTTGACCATAGGGCAGCTCAAGTTTATATTTTCGGGTGATGCCAAACCATTGTAAGAGGATTGTCTGCGGCTGCCTTGGTGTTTCCCGGTCCTCTCCCAGCAGCCTCTTGGGAGTTTCCCAACTCTGCCCTGAATTTCTGAACCCGCTCCAGCAGGGAACCTGCATCCAGAGGACTGGAAACCCTCCTCAACAATGCACTGAGTTTCCCTCTGAGGGTTTCAAGGAGATGTTTCCTTGGTCCACTTGCAAAGAAAGATCATGTCTGCTGACAGAGCTCACTGCCTGCACCAGGAGATGGGTAGAGAGTGTGCCCTCAAGTCCAGGCGCCAGAATAGGGAACCTGCTGACTGTCCCTGTCTGACTTCCCTTCTCCGTTTATTCTCCTTTGAACGGTGCTAGTGCAGTCGTTGGGCGGTTCTTGTGAGCCTGCATCCCGCTGGGAACCCACCTAGGTGCTGACTGCTGTGGACAGTTGGGAGAAGGAGGGAGGCAGTAACAGTCGGGTTTGAGGCCAAGTCCACACTTGCAGTGCCGTTACATGCCGGCATCTCCTGAATGTGTACCTCCAGCCCCACTCTATACCTCCCGCCTGGGCTTTTCCCTTGAACTCTAGACTGGGTTAGCGCAGGGTCTACTTGACGTCTTCACTTAGATGTCTCATCGCTTCTCACCCTTAACACAGCCAAAATGAACTGCTGATTCCACTTATGTCCCCACCCCCAACCAGCTTGTGCTCCTGCTGTCTTCACCATCTCAATAAACAGCAACCCAGACCCCAAACCTCTCTCTCTGCCTAGCAGCATTCCATCAGCACATCTATCTTCAAAATGTTTCCAACCCCCTCTCCCCACCTCTTCTGCCCTCACCCTGACCCTTGCCATCATCTTTCTCCGGGGGTTTTGCAATGGCCCCCAACATCTCCCTGCTTCTGCTTCTGGCTTTGCCCCCTTTGCTCTCTGAGAACCCCAGGGGCTGGAGTAATCCCTTTACGGTGTAAGTCAGATCACGCCACTCCTCTTCTTGAAGCCATCCAGTGGCCTCAGCTCATGCAGAGGAAAAGCCACAGTCCTTAACGCCCACTATCTGATGTGGCCACTGTTTGCTCTCTGACCTCGTCTCCTGCTGCCCACCTCCTCCCGCTGACTGTGCTTCGGCCTAACTGGTCCCTATGGTGTTCCTCAAATCTGCCGAGCACACTCCCACCTTAAGGTCCTGGCACTTTCTCTTCCCTCTTCTAGAATGTTCTTCCCCAGGTAACTCATTCCCTCACTTCCTTCAGGGACTGCTTCTTTGGAGAGAACATCCTGGACCGCTCTGGTGGAAGAGGCATCCACACACCCAGCATCCTCTCTCCCCTTTACCCCACCCCGCATCCTCAGCACTTGTTCCCCTTGACAGGTTATACATTTGTCTACTCTATTTCTTCCTCCTCTAGAATGTGAGCCCCGTGAGCTCTGAGACTTTATTTTGCTTTCTGCTGTATCTCTGGTGCCTACAAAAGTGGCTGGTACACAGTAAGTGCTCAATGAATCTTTATTCAATGGAAAGAATGAAATTATGGATCTGACCTAGGAGTCTTCAAGGAGATAATTTATTCCCAAACGACCCTATGGATCAGGGATTATTCTCACTAATGCTCAGATGGGAAACCAGTTCAGAGAGAAGCAAGAATTCAACTCCAAAGGCACCCTTTTTCCATCCCAGCCCTCTGGGAAAAGCCAGGCCTTCCCTCCACGAGCTTGTCGTCCAACAATGACGGCATGCTTGGTGAGCACAAACCCAGCTAGAATCAGGGCCACTCGGTGCAAAGGGCTTTGCACTTCCACCCCACATTCTTCTTTTATCTCAGCCATAATGCCATGAGCTCCATACCCACGAACCAACATTTAACACCATCGTACTGAGGAAGAAATAGGTTTCGAGAGGTTTAATGATTGTCCCAAGGTCTACTAGCTAGTCATTTGCAAAGCCAAGTCTCCACTGAAGGTCCTCTGGCTCCAATTGGGGGTGCTTTTTGTGCTAAACTCTAGGACAGGGATGGAAATGCACTAGCAGCACCTACAACACCCTACAGCCAGGTCATAGCCCAGAGGAGTAGTCCTCAGAATCATGCCCAACACAGAAATGCCATGGAGTAGCGTGGACACCCAAGTGGGAACCGAGCTACCAGCTACCCTCTGGAGGCGGTATTGACGTTCCTCTTTAATTTCCAGACATTCTGCTCACTCGTGCCCTCCGGGTTGCCTTCCCTTCCTCAGCCTGCTCGTGACCTGTATTCAGCATTGGGTTGTGGGTTTCTCCGTTTCCCCCTGGAAGGCTCCATAGCACCTGAGTCCAGCTGCCATTAGCCAAGGAGAATCCCAGGATGGCACATTCCTGAGGGCCTCCATCCCAGCGATTCCTTTCCCGAATCCTCTGTCCATCCATACGGGCCGAGCCCTTCCCACCGCGTCTGTGCTGAGAAGCAGAGCATACCAACTGTAGAAAATTTCCACATCCGCCTAGGACAGGGCCTCAAGTAGGTTTTCCCAACACAGAGACCTGTTCATTTAGTCATGGGAACACTTCACAAGGTCACTTACTATGTGCCAGATGCTGTGCTAGGTGTCTGGGGGCATCAATACAAATTAAATCCCTGCCCTCGGGGAGCTCAGTCAAGTAACACAATAGAAAATGGGCAACAGTAAGTAACTAAAATGCAGTTTGATACACACTATTTGGAGAGATGGTCGTCCTACTGTAGGACCTCAGGGCAGTTAGGGAAGGGGGGGTGGTCACTGGACCCACAGTGGCACTGCCAGCAGTAGTGACCCAGTGACGAAGGAACTGACCAGGACCCTGTTCCCCCAGCTGTCTGTCAACGGAGCGGGGAGAGTGCCCTGGGGGTCCAAGGATTGTAATCAGGAGTATTTGAATTCTCCAGAGCCTGAGCCTCAGTTTCCCTATCTGTAAAATCGGGAGATTATTAGTACATATCCTCATAAAGATATTGAAAGAAATCACGCATGCAGCAATGTCTGGCAAATACCATGCGCTCGATAAATATTAGTTTTTCACTTAATTCTTTAACTGTACTACTATGGTCAGTATCCAAAGCTATTCTCCCCAATCCAGAGAATAATCCCGAGAAAGCAGGAATACAAAGGACGTACAATCACTAAATCACCTCGCCTGACCTGAGCCAATTTTCCAAATCATGGCAGATGCACACACATGCTTTGTCCTCATGCCACCCTGCATCAGTACCATCCAGAGCCCAACCCACAAGCACACACCATCCAGCTCCCTGGGGGAAGTCACAGGAGGGGTAGACGCCCCTCCCACCCCAAGTGAGCCCCCGGACTCACCCGTCCATCACATCAGCGGAGACCCACTAAATTCCCGCAGCCCAAAGAGGTTGGGTAGGGCTTCCAGAGATTCCATGTGAAGACCCTCACCCACTTACCACCCCAGGCCATCAATGGGCCACCCAAGGAGTCTTAATGACACCAGCAAAGTTAACCACATACCCGTGGAACATCAGCGCTGCCTGAGACGCCTGGAAAGGCTCTGTTCGCAGAGAACGATCTTATTTTCTGAAGTAGCAGCTTTCTGTTGAAATTCTTCATCAGTTGCCGTGGTGGAGATTTTTCCCTCTCTTCCCTCTCTCTCTCTCTCTCCCTAACTGGTGAAACTGACAGTCTGCCTACATTAACCGGGCATTAATTTGCATGATCAAAAGCAGATTTGTTCCAAGAGGCAATGCTCTGCCTTCCCCTCCAAAGCACAAGCATCTCCAAGGAAGGCGAGAAAAATCAGAATCGCCACCGCTGAGGTGCCCCTGAGCTTGGCCAGGAGCTGGCCTCATCCAGGAGCAGGTGGGATGGGGGCCCTGCGGAGGGTAGGGAGGGGGAGGGCAGCCCGCCTGAGACTTGGAAAGTGGCACCTGGCAGCCCCAGGCGCTGGCACGAGCTCCAGCCTGGGACAATCAAGCCTTTGGTGACAGATTATAGCAGAGGACGGTACAGGAGTCCCAGGGAAGCACGTGGATTTCCTGCGGAGAGGGGCTGCTGCACCGAAGTCCCCCGCCCTTCGGGGTGGGGTGGTGCATCGTGAGGGTCTCTGGAGAGCCCAGGACCTGGAATCAGAAAAATGGGTCACAATTCCTTGCTTTAGCCATGCAATTCAGGCAGGTTGCCTAACGAGTCGGAGCTGCCTTCTCTTTAGGCTTTGAATGGGCACAGGGTGACCAGCCCTGCAGTTATGAGAGGACTTCTAGGTGAAGGAGGCAGTGCCCAACCCCTGGGAACCACGCTGGGACCGCCGGCGCTGTAGCCAGCCGGCCCTCAGAGTTGCCACGCACACACGGCACTTCGTCTAAGTGTCCCCCGGCCCTGATGCGTGGGATTATCATTCTCAGTGCAGAGGAAGCCAGGAATCGGCGGGATTGACTTGTCCCCCCAAAACAGTAAAAGTATTTTCTGACTGTGCAGGTAAAAGATGAATAGGCTGGATTCATTCTTATATATCCATTATTATCATATTTATTTTTTCTTCTGATTTTAAATTAAAAGGAACATTTTATCGTGTGCCCCTGCAATGATGGTGGGGTCTGGACACGGGGCCTGCTGGATGGTGGAGAGGTTGGCCCCTTGTCCCGTCACATCCACACCCAGTGGTCGGGGCAGGAGCGGTCCCGAGTTGATTCGTGCATGCAGCCAACACATACTCATTGAGGGCTCTCCTCCAGGCTGCGGGGAGAGTTCTAACCCGAACAGAGAAGGCTCCCGGCTCATGGAGTTCCTGTTCTCGGGAGAGGACGCAGACAGGGATGCGTAAGCAGAGAAAGTAAGAGTTTCAGATCTTGACGAGTGCTCTGAAGAAAAGTGTAACGCTAACGGGAGAGGAAGTGATGCAACGGGGGAAAGCACTTTCGTATGGAGTTCAGGGAGGTGGCTTCCGGTTCTGAGTGATGAGAAGGGCCAGCTGTGGGGCGAGTGAGGCGAGGGGCCAGTGCAAAGGGCTGAGGCAGCGCTGGTTTGGGGGACACAGAAGGCCAGGTGCTGGGAAACCCAGCGGATGATGGAGGAAGCAGTAGGAGAGGAAGGCAGAGATGTGTTGGAGGGACCTGTTAGGCCATCAGAAAAGTGACTTATTCTACTTGCAGGGGGCAGTTATCAGGAAGTTCTAAGTTAGAGAATGGTCGTACTGATTCATCTGTTTTTTCTTTATTTTTAGTAATCAGGAAAATTCACTTTATTATTATTTTTTAAAATAGTTTTGCCACACAGATGCAACATTGTAAATCAACTCTGCTGATTCTTCTTTTTAAAGAGCATTCTGGCAGCTCTATGGAAAACTGACTATGGAAGGGTAACAAAGGAAGTAGAGACCAGACTGAGGTCCATTGCGAGGTCCAGGGAGCAAGCTGGTTTGTTAAATTAAGGTTAAAGACGTGGTAATGGTGAGAAATGCCCGGATTTGGGGTATATCTTAGATCGGCAGCTGGGTCGATGAGTTGGGAGTTCAAGAGAGAGTTCAGAGCTATAGATATGGATTTGGAGGAAAACCAGGAAACTGTGGTGTCACAGAAAGCCAAGAAAAGAACGTTTTTCTGAAAGGAAGCCGAGGTCAAGTGTACAATGTCATTGGAAGTGGTGTAAGTTGAGCGCAGAGATCCGACCCCTGGACCTGACAGGAGGTAGGTCCTGGGCGCCCTTGGTAAGGGCCATTTCAGTGGGGTTAGTGGAAGGCCTGACTGATGAGAGTAGGCTGAGGGGAGCGTGAGGAAGTGGTCATGTGCTTCCCCAACTCACCCTCTTTCCACTGTAGCTCCATCTCCACCGGACACCAACCCTCAGCCAGGTTTCACGACCACTTCATTCATTTTGCCACATTACCTCTGCGACCTTAGCAGGCTGTCCCATGGCAAGATTTGTGTCATGTTCATTTCAAATCCTCAGTTGCTGGCCAACAGTATGTCTCTAAATTTATGCCCATTAAATGAAAGAGTATTTGTGTCTCCACCTGCCTCAGAGCTCTAGAGAATTCTGGGGGCATTTGTTCATTCATTCATCCTTTCAGAGTTCACCCGATTGCCTTTGGAGATGCTGCCCCAGGTCTCCCTCTTCTCAAACTTACGAAGTCATAACCATTTCGCATAACATCAAGAGTAATCGATGTACAAAAGTGAATTAAGTGTCTTCTGTGTACAAAGCACTCCTCCTCCAGCCCCACTCGCCAGAGGACATTGTCAGTGCATCTGCCCCAGGATGGGAAGGCGAGAAGGAGGGAAAGAGCCCAGATGGGGCAGTGGGAGTGGATAGCAGGAGTGTGTTAAGACGTCCTCAGGAGGAGAATCGACAGGACTGGGCAAGAGCGGAGCGCTGGGGAGATGAGGACGTGCGAGGAGTCGGGAAACACATCTCTTTTCTAAGCGGGTCACTGGGTGCTGGTCTTCATCACTGAGGTCAGGAGAATCGGCGGGGAAGAAGGTTCTGGAGGTGAGGAAGCACACGTGGGCTGGAGAGAGATTTAGGAATTGTCAACCTACAGATCATTGTCGAAACAAAGGGAGGAAATGGTACCACCTCATGAGCATGTGTGGACGGAAGGGGACGAGAAAGGGCAGGGGTGGCAACGGGTGTGGGGGGGACATCAGCATTTAAAGTGGGCAAGGCAGCCAGGGGGCGGGGAGGGTCAGAAATGAGCCCGAGGTGGAGGATTTTATGGAAAAGGAGACGGGGAGGGTCGCCGAGTCGAGGCAGGGAAGAGCCCCAGGCTCTCAGGGATGGTGAGCAGTGCCTTCACTGGCGCTGACCATCAGTGACCCTGGCAAGCATGGAGGTGGGGGCGTGGAGGGGCCAGGCAGCCGTGGGCTGAGGGCTGAATTCCCTGCGCTGGGAACGCCGAGGTGGACAGACAGACACCTTGGCTGGCCTGTCGTTCTGGGTGGGGGTAGGAGTCTCGGAGAGCTGCACATCGCAGGTTCTAAGAGGGGGGAGATTTCCCCAGTGACGTCGCTGAACAAGCAGAGGGGAGGGTCCCTGGAGCACTGGGCCCTGAGGCATCAGCCTCAGAGGGAAGGAGTGTCCCTTGGTCCAACAAGAGGGAGGGGATTCGGGAAGAGCATCTGGATGGGCCGTGTCCCTGAGAGTAGAGGATGGTGCGGGTGTATGGAGAGCTCTGAGGGTCACCTTGGGGTTCCGAGCAGCCTCGTGGGATCCACGTGGCAGAAGAGAGGCAGTAAGAAGCAGCAGCTCCCGGGCTCCCTCCTGGGGCCCTGCAGAGCCCACACCCGACACCCACTTCCCTCCAGCCTCGGCTCCGCCGTCCTCCACGAGGTCCAAGGCCCATCTCATGAGCCCATTTACGATTTCAGCCCTCCCCAGCCGGCCCCC
>NC_041228.1:7882701-7883409 GCF_002837175.3 Physeter macrocephalus
CTCCCCAGCCGGCCCCCCCCGTGTGCCCTCCCCAGCCCTGCTCGTTCGTTTGTGCCGTAGCGCTGAACAGCACCGAACCTCCTCCGTTACAAAGATTTGTCCTGTGCCATCCCTCCTCTAACTCGACTAACAGCCCCCCAGGGGCCAAGAACTTGGGCTGTATGGCTCCCCGATGTACCCCAGGTGCCTGGAGCTGCTCCTGGCCCATGCAGGCGCTTGACAGAAATTTGTTGACTGAACAGTGACTTGAAGATAAAGACCCTGCAGCAACGTGGCTGTCATCCTGTTTCTCAGACTTGGGGGGAACACGAGGACACCTACTTTTAATAATTTACTAACCGGAGGGGAGAGAGAAGTAATATTTTCTGTCACCCATTTGATAATAATTAATTTTCTTTTGATTCTAACATCAGCCTCAGGCACAGAGAGGGGTATTCGGTGAATGAACTTACTGACCAGCAGTGAGTCTTCTGAGGTTGCCTGCAGAGCCAGGTCCGAGCCCCACACTCGGTCCCCTAGGTCACAGGCATCCGAGGTGACTGTGGACCCCTCCACGGTCGCTAAATGTTTCCCAGGGCTCTAACTTTTCTATGGGAGGTGTTAAGGGCGGTCCTTTAAAACTGCGCACCGCACCCGTGCCAATTCTTGATGGCCCTTAATGAGCCCAGGCCCAGCAAACCCGCCTCTGAGGCACGGCTTGCCTGTCCT
>NC_041228.1:7883909-7941595 GCF_002837175.3 Physeter macrocephalus
CAGAAAGAACCCATATTCCCAACTAGAAAAACAGAAAGACCTCGCACCCAATTCCCCAGGCTGGTATTCACAAAGCTGACAAGAACACCAGCTCAGTGGACAGAACGGTACGAATTACTCTCCCAGCTGGGGAGACGCTCAGAATTTCTTCAAATGCATTTCATGTTCTGGGTTTAGTGAAGCCATTGGCACCATCCTCTCTGCGGACTTTTCTGGATTACACGCGCATTCCATTGGTTAGGATGAGTGTTTTTGCTTCCAAAGTCTGAGGGAGGGCAGGAAAGCCGGGCACCAGCTGAACAGGACCCAGTCTGGGAAGTGACGCCCACGGCCTGCATTTCTAGTGACAACAGGGAGGGACGCCACTGTCCCTGACTCTCACTCCCCATGTACCAGCTTCCCACTTACAATGCTGACATTCTGGGGTCTACAGACCCCTAGGATGTCAGAGATGAGGGTGCATTCAGGAGGCAGGTCTGAACTGGGCCTCACCTCGTGCCAGGCACTGTGCTGGGTAGGGCAGAGAGCAAGATAGGCAAGATCCTGGCCCTCGAAGCAGACACCCTCCGGGACGGACACACAAAGCAGCCACCGGGCTGCTCTGAGATGGTCTAGTTCAACCCTTTCCTTCCCTGGTGGAACCTGAGACTTGAGAGGGAAAGAGTTTGTTTAGGTGCAAGAAGCAAATTTGAGATCAAGTTGGCACTTAAATCCAATGCACACTCAGAGCTCTTTGTCCTAACATTCAATCCAATTCAACAAACATTTGTCAAAAAAATTTATGGTGTGCAAGGCACTGTGTTATTTTCATTAAAAAATTTAAGTACTCTATGGAACTTTCTCTGCTCGGAAGCGTTCATAACTCCCTCATTCCTGCCGCATCAAGTCTAACTCCTTCCTGGCTTTTCAGCTCCTCTAAGGTTGACTTCCGGGTCCCCTTCACTTGCTAACACCTGCCCTCGCCCAGCCATCGGGGTCTGCTCATCTCCTGTGTTCACGTGTTCATCGCCCTGCAGTCTGGCCCTGGTTGAGCCCCATTCTCTTTATCCTCTGGTACTCCGTCTCACCTGGCTCAGCCCCACCACAAACACATAGCGTGCAGCGCTGCTGGGGGTGTGAAACTGGACAGGGCTGCTCTCCGCTGGCCAGGCATGTACAGTCCAGGAGGGAGACGGGTGTGAGCGGAAGATGTCCTGACAGTGTGGCGGCGCTCCTCCCCATGTGCCTCACGCTGCCCTGACTGCCCCCCCAGCTCCGCGCTCCCACCTCTCTGGTCAGAACACACCAGCAAACGTTCGATTGTTCCCTCACTGTCTAACCGCCTCTTGCTAGCTCGTTTGATTTCTTCGTCTGTCCCTCTAAAGCTCCTTAGCTGGGCTCACAGCGGGCTCTCCCCCAGCTCTTGTTGATGGCCATCGATAAAAGGCAGCATGGTGTGTAGGCTTAGCAGGCAGGTTATGGAGCCAGACCAGCCAGGCACAGGTCCCACTCCAACACCTACTAGCTGAGCGGGGCCCTGGACAAGTTACTTAATGTGACTTGACTTTCCCCATCTGTAAAATGGAATAATAATAGTACCAACCTCAATAGGTTGTTATGATGATTGAATTTGTTAATATTCGTGAAGGGAACAGAACAGTGCAATGCCTGGCATAAAGCACTCTGGAATTTGTTTGGTTTTTCTTAAGTAAAACGAAACAGGTTTAGGTCCCAGTGTTATCTCACGGGCGCCCTTTGCACGGTCTGCCTTGTCTTTAGTAGCAGAAATTACACCTGTGATGGGGGCAGGACTCTGTGCCTGTTTTTCTGGTTAGGATGGGGAGCAGACCCCCTCAGAGGGGAGGCTCCAAGTGCCCCAGGGATGACGGGGTGATGGGTGTGTTACGTGTCTGGCCTTCGGTCTGTCTCCCTGGCCAAAGCCCACTTCCTCTGCTCCCACACCCTGCAGAGGGCCCGCGAGCCACGGCCGACCCACTCCTCTGAGCCTGCACGCCACTGGCCCAGGTTGCCCTCGCTGCATTGCTTTGCCAGAGAGAGAAGGATAATCACTGTGCCCCACGGCCCTGGGGTCTGTCCCACCGGCAGGGTCCAGGCTGGGAGAGGGCCTCCCTGGCCCATCACCAACCCCTCACTTCCTTCCCAGTGGCTCCTCATCAGGAATCGTGCTCCTTTTAAGTACTGTTGGGTTTCTCGCAGAGAACACGAGTTTGTCTAGTCGGCCGCAGGCCTGGCACGAGCTGCTGTTTGCAGCTCTCTCCCATGCCTTTCTTAACGTGCCACTGGAGTCTGGAGCTCTTGGGGGATTATCTTCACTCTGGGCTACAACAGCAGATGCTGCACACATTTATCACATGAGATGATGTACATGAAGCAGCAGCTTGGCCTAACTCAGTAAATGCCAGGGGCTGCAGTTGCTGGTGGCCAGATGCAGGGCCGGGACATGGCTGCAGCAGAGCCCTGGCTTGGAGAGGCCCTGCCAGGGAAAGGAAAGGGGCATTAGCCCTCGGGAGCCCCTGCAAGGTGCCAGCAAGTTTCCCGGTGTTTGCCTTCACATGCTTGATCTCCTGAGAGACGGGCAGCCTGGGATGGGATGGGACATGCTGACGGAGGGAGGGAGGGACCGAGGGACCCGCCCAGAGCCCCTGAGCCCCATGGAGCGAGGAGCTGCTCCTGGACCTTGCTCTTCCCGGGCGCAAATCCCGTGCACTGTGCACGACACCAGTCTGCGGCTGGCGTTTGCAGCCGCCCAGCTCTTTCCAGACCTGTCCTGAACCGCAGTCTCCGACTATTTAAAATGGAAAGGAGGAAGGATGAATAGGTGGAGAGCAGGGAAGTCTCAGGAGGCGGCGAAACTATTCTGTGTGATTGCTGGACACGCGTCATGATACGTTTGTCAAAACCCACAGAATGTACAACACAAAGAGTGAGCCCTCCCGTAGAGAATGGGCTTTGGTCAATACTAACATACCACTATGGGCTCATGGAGTGTAACAAACGTGTGGCACCAATGCGGGACGTTAACAACAGGGGAAACGGAGGCAGGGGAGGACGCAGCATATGGGAACTCTGTAATTTATGCTCAAATTATTCTGTAAACTTAAAATCATCTAAATAATGAAATCTATTACATATATGTATTTTTTTCTTTTCTTTTTTTCTTTTTTTTTTTTGGCCATGCCACTCATCTTGTGGGATCTTAGCTCCCCGACCATGGATTGAACCTGCGCCCTCGGCAGTGGAAGTGCCGAGTCCTAACCACTGGACCGCCAGGGAAGTCCCTATATTTTTCTTAATGGGAAAGGGATGATGTATTTGTGTTGGACGTTTATTGGGGGCTTAGCTGAATGGCACACCTGCTCTTTCCTCCCTCTGCTGTGAGCGCTCACCTTCTCTGCCTGGAACCTTGCTGTGGGATGCTCAGCGTCTGGCGGGAGGTGGCTGTCTGCAGCCAGGAAGCCTGTGTGTGTGTCCTAGTGCCGCCCTCCACCCACCCGCCCCTGGCTGCCACTCTCTGGGTCTCAGTTTCCTGATTGACTGATGGCTCCCCTAGGGGCTGAACTGCAAGGAGCTCCAGGTAAGAGATGCTAAAACTCTGGAATGTGGGAAACACCAGGAGGTCTCCAGAATAAAGCAAAGAAAAGCTGCCTGAGGCTAAATGAATTAAAACACGGATCCTCTCTGTACACAGAAGAATGAGGAATCTGTAGAGCATTTCTAAACATCAAGGGAGAGTAAGCTATTTTTTAAAATGATACCTATTCTCAATCTTTAACATTAACTTCTAAGTATTGTTCTTTCTTCTTTCTTCCTCTGTATCCCGTCTCCTACATTCATTTTTTTAAAATTAATTTTTATTGGAGTATAGTTGCTTTACAATATCACGTTAGTTTCTGCTGTACAGCAAAGTGAATCAGTTATACGTATATATATATCTCCCCACTTTTTAAAAAATAGCTTACCCTTACATGAATCATATATCATATATGTTGTATAAGCGCTATATCTAAAGCATGAGAAAAAAGCAAACACATTAACCCACCACCCAGCTTAAGAAATAGAACAAACACCACAAATTCTTGAGAGGACCCTTACACAGACAACACACGTAAACAGGAAGACAAACACCATGGAATCTCCTGGAACCCCAGTTTTAAATGTGCCACTTTAAGGGGAAGCAATTCTCTCTGAGGAGTTTTCTTTTCTTTGCGGGGGAGAGGGAGTGGCACAGATAACTTTTCCAGACATGTCAACTTTAGACAGCTGGGTTTTTTTTTTTCAGTTTTAAAAGAGATTATATTTGTGAAAACAACTAGGTTAACATTTTTCTCCTTTCCCTATTTCCTTGAACACTCAAATTATATGTTAAAGATATTTTAAAAGTGTCCTGAATTAAAAGAGATTGTGAAAGTTGCAAAAACAACAACAACAAAAGGGAAAACATGGAGGGAGCAAGCTACCATTATTTCTTCTTAGTGTTTCATCCACGGGATTTAATGCCCAGTGTGACATGAAATTTAACTCACGGCTGCTGGGCATAAAGTCCCTTAACCTCTCTGAGCCTCGTCGTTTCCTCTATGACATGACCGCACAGGGCTGACCTCGCGGAGGTGCCTGGAGACTGAAATGACGTCACCCAGGAAAGATGTCTGGTAGAGATGGGCGCTGGCTGAGGGTAACTCTCCTTCTCTCTTGCCGACAGCTTTGCTTTAAGCACGAGGAACAGGCAGCGCTGCAAGTCAGGAGTGAGACGGTGTGGGTGTTCTGGAAGAGTTCCAACCCCGGACTCTGCCTTGCTGGCAGCAGAAATGAGTTTCCCTTCCCGGAAGCCCACAGAGTTCTCCATAAGATCACAGCCCATGAAATCATAATCCCCGCCCCCTCACGGAGGGATGGCATATGGAAATTCGCTCTCTTCTGTCTGGAAATGCTCTGAGCCAGAGTCAGCCGTGTCTGTGAAAAGCTCCACCTGAGCGGGTCCCACAGGCTGGGTTCTGAGTTTCAGCATCTCTTTAGAGAAAGGAGCTCCTGATTTAACAGATCGTCAGTCGTGTGTTTGAAAAGAGGAAAGACAACCCGGGCAGGGCGTTCAGTGCTCCAGCAGCTGCCCCTGCACCCCCGAAGGAAAGTCTGGAATCTGTTCATCATCCACATTCCCCTCATTGGCACCTGGTCGCCTGTTGCCTTAACTTGTTGCCTGTTTCATGTTTGTTGTGCAGACAAAGAATCTTCTTTATAACACTCAAGGCCTCCTGCCACGTGGTCCACCCAGCCCTCATTCCCCAGCACTGCCTGGCTTCTGCTCATGCAGGACGCCTGCTCCGCTCGGCCACATTCTAGAGGAGTCCGTCATTCCCTCCAGGCCACCTCCCACCTACCCAGCCATACTCAGCAGGCAAGACGTTCCAGGTCTTAAATGAGATCCCCGGAGAACAGAGATGCTGCTAGGTGCCTGTCCTTGAGGACTCGTAAAGCCCATCACAGCCTCTAAAAGCCCCTTCACATGTAGCATATCACTGGAGCCTCACAGTGACTTTGGAAGTTGGGTAAAATTATTCCCATTTTACAGAAGAGAAAACTGAGACTTGGAGAAAGGAAGGGTTTTATCCAAGGTCACACAGACAACCCTTGGCTCTTCAGATTCCCAGACCAGCATGTCTGCCCTCTGCCACGTCTGCCTGTCGAACAACTGCCCTGCCACTGGGGGTTGGGGTGGGGGGGTGGGGAGATGGAGGAAGAGACGTGGGTGGATGATGCTGGGATTGGTCCAAGCCTCAATTCTGCCCTCTGGGCTGGTGGGGAAGGTGGAGGGCATAACCAGAGTGATAAAGGCATCTGTGACTGGATAGGGGACGGGCCGGATGTTCACAAATGATGCTGGAATTCAAGGGGAATCAGAAATCATTGTCTATGCAGCCCTCACTCCAGTAAATGGCTTCCTGAGGGCCCAAGAGCTCTAATCCACGCCTTAGAGTCTCCAGGGCAGGTCGACCCTGGTGGTGAATCCTGGCTCTGCTCCTTCCTGACCACGTGAGCCTGAGCAAGGGTCTAGCCCTCTGGGGTCTCGGTACACACACGCGCACACACAGATACATCACAAGATAAAACATGTACTTGGAACAGCTTCAGACACATGATAAGTGTAATCAGTAGTAACTGTGACTCTCATCTATGGGCATCAGCATGGCTGGAGGGGCTCGTGAACGCCCTGGTCATACCACTCCCTGCTCGGCGGGCTGGAGGAGGGCTGCGGGCCGGGAAGGGATGGGGCTTTGGGAAGAAAGGACTAGACGCACACAAAGAACACACCCGGCTTCAGGAGGTCAGCGGTCCCCACCAACGCCAGCAACTCACCGGAACTCAGGAAGCCAAAGACGCCCACTCGGTAGCTGGCAGTGACCACGATGAGGTTGCCAACAGCAGCCAAGAAGGAGCCATCGACGGCCGGCCGGCCCCCGCTGGCCCTGCCCTCTGCGGCGTCGTGGAAGAACACCAGCACAGACGCGCTGGGGGCCTGTAGGGATTGGAGAAATGTGGGCGCTCCAGGCGGCCACTCACCCCCCAGAGCTTGGGGAGGGCGCCTTCCCCACGCAGGTGCCCAACTGTGAGGTGACACACGACTCTTCCTTCACCTCCGCCCTGGAGGCATATTTAGTCTCCGTTAGGGGCTGAACTGTGTGCCCCCCAAATTCACATCTTGAAGCCCTAACCCTGGCTGCCTCAGACTGTGACTGTGTTTGGAGACAAGTCCTGTAACGAGACGGCCCTAATCCAATAGGACTGGCGTCCTCACACAGAGAAGAAATTTAGACACAGATGCACACAGAGGAGAGGCCTGTGGAGACACAGGGAGGAGAAGATGACCACCTACAAGCCAAGGAGAGGGGCCTCAGAAGGAAACAACCCTGTCGACATTTTGATCTTGGACTTCTGGCTTCCAAAATCATGAGAAAATACACTTCTGCGGTTTCCGCCTCCCAGTCTGTGGTACTTTGATGGGGCAGACTGAGCAAAGGAGCAGCACCCATCTCCCGGAAGAGGACCCTGAGCTCCGTCAAAAGTGAAGACACGTTGCCCACGCTGCCAAGCGGGCCGGGGACCTGTCTCATGCAGCCACGTGGTCTCCCAGCAGCCCAGCTCCTGGCCCGCGCTTATTCGGGAAGACGGTTCTGTGTCCTCCTCGGGGGGTCCTTGAGTTTGGTCACCGTGCGTGGAACCCCATCTCGTTAACACAGAGCCACCTTTGTTAAGCCCGGCTGGGCGCCAGGCACCATGCTGACTACTTGCGGGTGTCATTTAGTCGGTCCTCAACCAGCTCCGTGAGGCTGGCGTGCTGTCGTCACTCCCATTTTACCGATGAGGAGGCAGAGGCTTGCTGATGTTAAATAGCCTGCCTCAGGTCACATGGCTACAAGTAGCGGAGCTGGGATCTGAGCCCAGGTTGACCCCTTCCTATCAGAACACTGTGGTCCGTCTAGGGGATCTGACAGCCCGCCCCGGGCCGTGGTGAATGCAAGGCCCCAGGCGGCTCTCGCTCACTCAGGCCCTGAATCCCTGGGCTGTGACTTCTCTACTCCATGTGCCCTGGGCTCCGGCACCAACGGCAAACGCCGACCAAGGACCTGCCCGGGTGGGTGCCGTGCTAAGTGTGCTCACCTAGAACGTCTGATTAGAGCTTCCGCCTCACAAGGTAGAGGACTCTAGGCACCCCCATTCTACAGGTGTGAAAACAGAGGCTCAGAGCAGTGAAGTGGCTTCTTGGAACATCTACAGAGAGGAAGGGACCGAGGAGAATTCTGACCCCAGCCCCGCTCCCTCCCTCTGGGACACTCCTTCTCGTAGGTGTCACCACTTGGTGGGCTTGCTGATTCTTCCAATAGGAGGCCTTTTAAATGCCACAGAAAAAGGCCAGCTCAGGTGGCCTTGGTTTCATTTGCTGTGGGCCATCAGAGAGGTCAGGGACAGGCCCTGTATCCCCCTCCTCAAAGTACCCTGAGTGACTTATACTGAGTAGCACACGAGCAAGAGAGAATACTTCCATTCACGCAGCCCAGGAGAGCCTGCACGTTTAGGCGCCCTTGTTCCAAAGCTTACTCAGGTCAGCTTGCTGTGACCAAACCTCCAAAGTACACTGCCTCTCACTGCTGGTAAACTAGGGGACCAGGAAGCGGCGGCACAGTCACACGTACCATGGGATCTGTCGGTACAGGGGTGGCGTCACCAGGCGCTCAGGTTCCCTAAGGCTCCTCAGTTCTGTTTTCTCTCATGAGCTCCGACCCTCCCCGCAAGCAGGAAACCCAAATGCTCAGCATCAGGACCAGAGCCGCCACTTCGGCAGATACAGCCTCAAAACGGGACCTCACCGGAGTCACGGTCACCTCCCAATCTCACCCTCCACAACTGCCTCGAGTGAGAGACCACATGGAAAGAAACACCCCCAGGGGGGTCTCTCCGAGGGTCTCTCCAAGAAGAGCCGCTGGCTTCCTCATCTGCGGATTAGTTTGATCCAGCTCCGCACTCCCCCAGCCCGTGGCCTTCCAGGGGGCCCTGCGTCACCGGCTGGCCCTCAGCCGCCGGCGTGGCTCTCACCGTCCCTCCTCCGCAGCCCTGCCCAGGCGGGCCCTCCTGATCACCACCCACCTCACTCCTCCTGTCACTCCGTCTCCTCCCCTGCTGTGTTTTTCTTCACAACCGTATCAATACCACAGTTGTCCAATATTTACCTGCGTGTCTGTTTATTTCTGCTCCTCCCACTGAGAACAGCGCCTCCTGTGACGGGCGCTTTATGAATACTTCTTAGAGGGCCGGGGCAGGATAGCCACGCATGTGCTCCCGTGCGGGAGATCAGGTGAGGCCGCGGGGGACCCAGGCCTGCTCTCAGCCACTCAGGCCTCAGGGAGCCAAGAAGCCACCAGGAGAGCGCAGGGCGGACCGTGCTGGCCGCTCCGGGGCTGGGGATTTCCAATGGGGCAGTTTTCGGGGCAAACATAGCAAGGGCTGCAGCACTCACCACGTTCTGAGGGACAAACACGTTGAGATACAGGCAGTCCTCGCTGACCCCGGGGGACGAAGGCGTCCTGGCGCCTGGTTGCCAGCAACTGGCCCTGCAGGTACAGACAGACAGAAGGCATGACTTGCAGGGAAAACAGCCAAAGCAACAAGCCCCAGCGCCCTTCCCATCAGCGGCGGCAGAGCCCACTGCTCCATTCCAAAAGCCTGGCGGCCCACCAGCAATTAGGCAGCTTCAGGAAATGGTTAATGGGACTGGTGAGTAAATGGTGGAAACAGCAGCATGCCCATCCCTCTCTCTACCACGGGCCTGAGGAACATCCTACAGGGACAAAGGGCTGGCCCACGGAGAAGGATGTGCAGATAAAGAGGAAAATGTGTGTCACCTGCAACCTGGGCCCTTCCTGTCTCCAAGTGAGCAGACCTGCTGGGGTGAGGTGTCCCACCCAACCTGTTTCCTACATCAGTACAGAGTCCAAGTGTGCCAGTTGAAACACCTCCTGGCATAAGAGCTGAGACTGCATCTGGGACACATCTAATGAAGGCAGGATGGTTACCCGCCCAGGCCTTGTCAGCACTGGGCTCTGATGAACCTAGCTCTCCAACTACTCTCCACTCAAAAGCCTCAACCACCTCATCTGTCAAATGGGTGTATCCTAACACGCTGAAGTGTTCTGATTAGTCCACATTTGTTTCTCTGGTTGCCCAGTGGTGGAGACTTATTCATGACTTTCTGCCACTGCCCTAGTTTAGGCCTTCACTGTCGCTTTGCCTGGAGTAGCCCAGAGCCTCCTGCTCATTCCTCTCTCTGGCCCTGGGCCTGCAGACCTGCCCAGCAGCTGGCCGTGGGAGCGATGGCTGAAGTGTCCACATTTGTTTCTCTTTGTTTCTCTGGTTGCCCACTTATTCATGATTATTCATGACTTTCTGCCACTGCCCTAGTTTAGGCCTTCACTGTCGCTTTGCCTGGAGTAGCCCAGAGCCTCCTGCTCATTCCTCTCTCTGGCCCTGGGCCTGCAGACCTGCCCAGCAGCTGGCCGTGGGAGCGATGGCCAGGCAGAACACGGCTGCCTTGAGACCGAGCTAGGGACCCCTGTGGGAAGGCGAAAGGCCGTGGGGATGGGAGAGGGAGACTTGGGTGCTCTTTCCACAGACGCTCTGAACACGCTTTAATTAGAAAAACCACAAAATCGTATCCAATCTGTCAACTCTTTACAGTGGTATATGCATGGGAGGGAACGGGCAAAATTGAAAGCAGTTGATGACGAAGGAAGATAAGATATTCCATTGTTTTCCCCCTTTTTGAAAATTCCTTTTAATATTGTTCCTGTTGGGGGAATCAAAGTCCTTTTAAATTATTTTTTCACTAGCTCATGTGTTTTTCCTTCTCTGCTTACTTCTCAGCCCCACTGAAGTCAGAAGTGGCCTGGAGGCTGAGTCCTGGTCACCGCCACACTGGGGCACGTGATGAATGCACGCCCCACCTGCAGCTGTGGCCCATGGAAACCTCCCCTGCAGACTTCCACAGCCTCTCTTTCCTGGATGCAAAGTCAAGGAAGGCTCCTAGAAGGAACCTTAGAAGGTTTGTGCTGAAGAAGGCACATCGGCCTGGGTCCCCGCATTACTGCAGGGAGCAAAGCCCACCTGCCCCTCCATCACCAAAGGGATTGTGCAGGACCAAGACGACGTTAAGTCACCGACAAGTGGGAGTTTATGTGTTAAAGCGCTCAACACCATCTTAACAAATATAACCCCTGCTCCACGCACGGCTCAAATTCGAACGCACTGCTCTGTTATGAGGTCTCATCTTGAAGGCTCAGAATGGGAGAGGGCTTCCCTGGGCACCCCCCGAAACGCACTCCACCCCACCCTTACCGTGGCTTGGCGGCATCCCAGGACCCTGTCCAGTTCCAGGGCTCCGGGGCCCGGAAGCGGCTTCCCGCCAGGGGCGGGGTGGCATACGGAACTCCCAGGAACTGGTCCACTTGCTTCCACGAAGCGCCCACCTGGATGGCCTGGGACCTGCCCAGCAGCCGGCCGTGGGTGGTGAGGGTCACCGAAGGTGCAGATGTCCCAAAGCCGACCAGAGGGATGTCTGGGAGGGGGAGAGAGAGAGAGAGAGAGAGAGCAGCCGGTGCTCTATTCACAGGTGTTCCAAATATACTTCAAGAAACAAATCTAAAAGCCCAAACACTGCTTTCTGCATTAAAAAAAAAAATGTTAGTTATTCATTCAGGCCCCAATAGCTTAAGTCTAGTCATGTTAGTGTTCAATGTGGAAAGAGAAAAAAAAAGAAAAGAAACCCAGGAAGGACACCTGATCTTCCCCGGGCACTGAGCAATCCCTCCCCCAGATGTGCCATCTCAAGTGCTTCCCGGACAGACAACCCAGGCCCACAGCCCCTGACTCAGCACCCTGGGGTCAGATGTTACCACAATCCTGAATTACTTGGATTTTAAAAAGAACAGAGGGGCTCAGAACGTGCAAGGTTCAATCCTCCAGGGGGGTGTGGAGTTGAGACCCATCAACAGACACACCAGTTACTTCTGGGATGAAATGTACAGGTTATTCCTACTAAGAGGGATGAACACATAATATCATTTCTTCGGTCACTTCAGGTCAGATATTGCCAACAAACGAGTTTGCCACAAACTTACCAAAAAAAATTTTTTTCTGACTTTTAGAGTGTTTGGATTTCAGAATTGCAGCTAAGGCACTGCAGACCCGGTACCTGTATTTCACGGGTGAGGAAATAGGTTTAGAGTCTGGGGGTGGGCAGCTGTCAGGACCTCAAAGTGATGTAGGATTCAAAGCTATACTTTTCTGAACCCCAGCTCTGACCACAGGGTCAGAGGTTCACAAAGCGTCAAGGCCAGGCCTCGGCCCAGGTCTGCAGTGCCCATCCCCCTTTGCTCAGGTCCGGATCCCACCTGGCCTATGAGTTCACGCTGGTGCTGCCGGCCACCCTGCACGTGCTCCACAGGCCTTCCGTCCCCTCCCTGTAGTGCTAACCTCCAGACACTTATCAGCCTTGCTTCAGCCCTATCTTATCCCCTCCACTATACTTCTCACATTCATTCATTGGTTCAATAAACTCCTGTTGGGCCCCGGCTCAGTGCCAGATGCCATTTTCAGGGACTTAAGACAGGCCTGTGCCTGGTTCCCCACAGGCCTTAGGGCCTTGCACGGAGGAAACCAACACTGGTGAAGAGATTCTCTGTGTGTGTGTGTGTGTGTGTGTGTGTGTGTGTGCGTGTGTGTGTGTGTGTGTGTGTGTCAAGCGGGGGGGTCTCTCATTATTTCCAACATGTGTGTTTGGTTTGCTCCGCTTCTCTGTGGGCCGATGGAGAGAGAAAGCTTTGCAGCTTTGTCTGCAGCTCTGTCTATTTAAAATATACATAGAGGATGACCAAACATGAGCCTGGGAGAGGAGGCAGACAGACAGACAGACAGACAGGCGGAAGTCTATCCATTCCTCAAAAGCTTGGTACCTTGCAGTGGTTCAATTAGAGGTGGTTTTGACCCCAGGAAACATTTGACAATGTCTGGAGACGTTTTTCGTTGTCCTAAGGGTTGGGGAGAGATGCTAGCTACTGGTATCTCATAGGGTAGAGGCCAGAGAAGCTGCTAAACATCCTGCAACAGCGAAGATAGGTCCCCACAATGAGCCTCCTGGTCCCAGATGTCAATGGTGCCGGGGCCGAGACTCCCTGGCGTGATGTGCATTCATGACTTCCAGGCCACTGAGGGTCAATGTGGTGAGGAGGAAACAATGGATGGTCTGAGGAGTCCAGCAGGTCTGTGTTTTGTGTTATGGACCAGCTACTTTAGAAAACCTCTATAATTCTTCTCATCCTCAATCTTCCCATCTGCAAAATAGGAACAGTAGCAGTCCCTACAATGCAAAGATGTTAGGAATAAATAACACAATGCCTGTAATGTCCCAAGCCCAGTGCCTGGCAAATGACAGGAGATCAACACATGAATGAGTGAATGGGAAAGAGGGAAGGAGGGAGGGAGGGAGGGAGGGAGGGAGGAAGGAAGGAGGGAAGGAAGGAAGGAAGGAAGGCAGGCAGGCAGGAAGGAAGGAAGGAAGGAAGGAAGGAAGGAAACAGTGAGTGAAAACTTCTCTGTTGCATAAACACCGGCATGTGAGATAGAACTTAAAATGGAAACTCAGGATGGAAAGAAACAGTTGCCAATTTGTAATCTGGCCTTGATCACAAATCATGACTGCTCTCACTCCCACAGTTCTTTCCTTCTCACAAGATTTCCTGCTTCAATTGCAAATCACAGGCTCTCGGGCCAGCATTCAGGACTGTGGGCGCTAAAGTAGCAAACCATCTGAGGTCAGCTCTGCAGGAAACAGCCACATTTCACCAATGTGGCAGCATCTGAAGCAGGGAGCGAAGACAGAAAATGTAAAAGCTAAAGAATTTCGAGGGAAGGCAAGCCTGCTTTCCCACAGATGGTGGCATTTAAGCCTCCCTCCAGAGGCTGCCCAGTGAATCCCAGACTGAAAGAGATCCAACATGGGGAAAATGTTTGATGTGCATTTCTCCCTTTGGAATCTTTTGCAGAAATGTGGATTCTTTTCAGAATACCCACATATTTAGGCCCTGTGACGTCTGGATTAAGAAAGTTATCTGTAGCTCTACATATACATTAGGTGCAAACAAATAACATCTATGTAGATAAATGTGGGCGTGCATCTTCTGCTGGAAAGTGAGCATTTCACATTGACTTTGAGACACACAGAGTTAAGAGAGAAGCGGTCGGATTTGTTTTACAGAACTCAGACCTCAAAGTGGAGGCATCTCTCAGCAGGACTACCATGCAGATTAGCTACACTATGGGTGAAATCTACCTAACTCGACTGAGTGAGAGAAGACAAGCCTTGAGATTAAGGGCCCAGGACCTCAGTTTATAGGAATCAAAGCACTCCCAGCCCTGGGGACCCTCTCCGGATCTAAAGGCTGAGGTGGAGGAGGGGGCAGAGGCGACATCACTGGATCCAGACAGGCCTGAAGGACTGTTAATGCTCAAGGACAGGGTGGGCCCAAATCCCACTGCTACCTGGTTTTGTACATAAAGTTTTATTGGCACACAGCCATGCCTGTGGATCTGTTATTGTCTGTGGCCGCTTTCCTGCTACAACAGCAGAGTTGAGTGGCTGTAACAGAGACTTGTGGCTGTAAAGCCTAAAATATTTATTATCTGGTCCTTTACAGAGAGAGTTTGCTGACATCTGCTCTTGAAGATAAGATGGCAGACACGGCCAACATTTCTAAAAAATTATTCATTTCATCCCATAAGCATGTTTAATGGGGGAGGTGTGTCCCCCAGGCCCTCGATTCCCATGTTTCCTGTTCCACAGCTCTTATTAGTCCACTTAGGGATGCACTTATATGCTGCTCTCTCCTTGCTTGCTTCACCCCCGTATCCCCAGCACCTAACACAAGGGCTGACCCATAATAGCACATTATTCAATGTTTCTAAACGGAACCGAGCCGGAAGCAGCTGCTCTCTCCGGGCACCGTGGTGTGGTCTTTAGGCGATGCGGTTTCGTGGGAGAGGACTGCCTCTAGAGATACGAGATCTGGCTCCAAGTCCCCATTCTGTCGTCGCTAGCTGTGTGAATCAGAGAAGTAACTTAACCTCCCTGGACCAGAGTCTCCTGATCGCTAAGATGGGGATAAAACCCTTATCTTGCCACCTCACAGGATAGTGTGAGTATCAGACGGGATAAGCCATGTGAAACAACTTTCTAAATTCTAAAATAGTAGTTAAAAAGTGGCCTATTTAATTATTTTACTCAGAAATGCAAAGGCCAAAAGGGCTTCTATAACTCAAAGGAAGTAATGAATAAAGGCAGTGCAGAGAAGTTCTAGGTCAGAAGTAGGGTTTTTCACCTTCCTTCAGTCCATCCCATGTGAGTGCCACAGAGCCTAGGATGACTTTGACAGACTTTCCCTTAAGGACCTCAAAAGCCACTGCCCATAAGTCACCAGGTGCTCGGACAGTCCCTCCCAGCCACACCCAGGCCCTCAGGAATGGCTGCAAAGACACAGGCCAGCACTTACTTGGCTTCTGGTAGATGTGGGTGGCCTCTTCACGGAGCAGAAGTTGGCAGTTTTGGGCCTGCAGGCTGTGTGTGCAGCTCTGGGTATCAGCATAGAACATACACCTCACAGCGCCAGGTTGGGTTTGCAGAGTGGTGACAAGGCAGGCCTGGTGATGGGAGCATTCTGTGGAGGAGGAGATGAGTTGGGCTTGGGCCTGAGATATCACCTCAGTCATGTATCCAATCATGCATCCACGAATCCAGCCAGCCATCCATCCATCCATCCATCCATCTATCCTACCATCCAATCATACATCCATGAATCTATCCATCCATCCATCCATCCATCCATCCATCCATCCATCTATCCTACTATCCAATCATGCATCCATGAATCCATCCATCCATCCATCCAGCCATCCATCTATCCTACCATCCAATCATGCATCCATGAATCCATGCATGCAAGCTTCCACCTATCCAAGCATCATCCGTCCATCCATCCATGCAATTTTACATCCATAAATCTGTGTATCAGCCACCCACCCACCCTTCCATTCATCCCAAGATAACCTGGGATGCCCAGCCGGAAATAATTAACCTGGGAGAGAAGACCCTGCGTGGGCTCTCTGCTGCAGTCTCCCCATCCTCCTTCAGGGTCAGCCCAAAGTCAAAGTTTCCAAGGGGATAAGCCAGCTAGCCATCCTTCCATCCAATCACGCCTCATGAATCTGTACATCCACCCATGCATCATCCATTCATCCATCCAATTATGCATGCATGCATCCATCTATACAAACACTCACTTCTTCATTTAAACACCAGGCACAGTGCTAGGGGCTGGGAATCAAATAGTGGTGGTGGAGGACCCAACCCTCCCATCAATCTGTTTTCCACACAACAGTCCGGATATTGGTTGTTTACTTATTCACAATTGTGCTCTTGTCATTCTCCGATTGAAGTCATACCAGACAAGGCTCTCCACGCTCCAGCCCTTGCCTTCCTCCTCAGCCTCATCTCCCTCTGCCTCCCCCACCCCATCACACCCACCACCTTCCGTCAGGGGTTATGTCCTTTTCCATGTGCACCAGGTAATGCACTAGACTGTTTAAAAGATTCATGGCATTAGGGTATTCAGTCCTAAGAACAGCTCTGAAAATAGTGCTGCTTCGTTTGACTGAGCAAGTTGCGCACTGCCTAAAGGCCTTATTCATAGCCCAGTCTCTGTGCTGTGGCACCACCCAGAATTGCGTGATGTACAACCTGTACAACCGTACATGGTGGCCCTGGCTGTAATATGTGCATATTGTTATCCAACCTTGTAGGGCAGAGGATCCATGTAATCTCAGAATTGAAGAAGTGTAAATGTTACCCAATCTTGGCCTCTTTCACGAGGTGAAGCCTTTGCAGAACATTCTGATCATATGGTCACCTAGCTTTTGTTTAAATACCAGCGACTGAAACCCTGTAAAGGAAGTATGCGTCTGTGGAGAGCTTTGCCTATTAGGAAGTTCTTCATATTGCACTGAAAAATGTCTCTCGAAATTTGAGTTTTACCCATAGGTCTTCGCTTGGCCCATGAGCTTGGCCAGAACAATATCCTTCTTCCTGGCCATGACGGCCCACCTGAGTCTGAGGACGGCCACCACAGCTTCCATGCATCTCCACCTCAGACTGACCCCCAGATCCTTCCTCTGATCTTCCTCTGACCTGGTTCAATGCTGCACATTTTCTGGCTGGCTTAGCCCCTTGGAGACCTTGACCATGGCCAACCCTGCAGGAGGATGAGGAGACTACAGAGCAGAGTCCCCCCGCCAGGGTCTTCTCCCCAAGGTGAGTTCCTTCCGGCCAGGCACCCCAGGTGATCTCGGGGTCTCCTGTGTGTTTTTGAGGTCAGGATCTTGAGGAGCACTTGTGTGAGAGGGGTCCCGTCCCAATCAACCCCCTACCTGGAGGTGGAAACTCCCCTTACCCCACAAACATCGGTCCCGGGCAGCAGAGAAGTCACCCGTGGCAGGCGTGCTGATGTGGGCAACGTCAAAGTTCCGGATGGATGGATCAACAACTACTGAAGAGAGGGCCAGGGACTGCCACGAGTCCAAAGCGACTAGGAGGGAAAGCAGGGACAGTTAGTGGAGTGCCGTCCGTGCCCCAAAGGGTGCCCAAGGGCTCTCTCCTGGTGGTCTCCGTTCCCACGTGACCCCATTTCTTTATCCATCTCTCCATTCTACTATGATTTTTAAGAGTTTTTTTAAATATGAGCCAAGGTCCCGTGCTCAAGTCTAGGGATACAGAGGTGAAAAACAAAGCAACGAAAGCAACAAAAGCACGGGCGTTTCTATCGAGCAGCTCACGGTAGAAGGGAGAGAATGTGAAATGACAAGACAAACACTGTGGTACAGTTGTTATACCATGATAATAACAGGCTCGTCAGTGCTCCTTATGTGGTACTTTGTGATGTGCTGCCCGGCTGCCTTCAGGACCAAGGCTCTCATTTCCCAGCCGCTGGGAAGCTTATGGCCGGGGCTCCCAGCTGAGTGCCTCTCCAGGAACTACCTAGGTCTAGGCTAGCTGCCTCCCCTCCACAGGGTCAGCCTTCATCCCCAAACTAGACCCTGCGGGTGTACAAAGGCCCAGCCCCCTTGCCTCAAGAGGGGCCAACTCCCAAGGGCCGGCCCAGCTTCACAGCTCACTGAGGCATCAATGCGGCCATCGTTTGGTTTGCATCAATGTTTTACTTCTCCCCCTTGCCCAATTCTGCCCCCTCGCTTCCTTACAGGTGTTGCTCCCAGGAGCACTGAGCACTGAACCTTCTGCATGCAAATCTCCATCTCAGAGTCTGTTTCCTGGAAAACCTCAGCTAAGACATCCTCTTTAAAAGATGAAGGCAATGAGGCACAGGGATGTGAAAACGGCTTGCCCGAGAGCGTGCTGTGCTTTCGGAGTGGAACAAGACGGAAAGCAGGTCTCTGCATCCAGAGAGCCTGTGCCTCCGATTGCTCTACTCTGCTGCTTCCCAGTCCTTACACAAGACATGCTGTCACGGCGAGAGGGAGGGACATCTGGTTGTGGCTGCCACAGAGATGCTTGGCAGAGGCAAAGAAATCTGCCAGAGCACCTGTGTCCCTGTGAGGAAAGAGGTGACCCTGCACGGGGGGCTTAAGCTTCCACTGTGAGGAAGGACTGTGGGTCCAGGGGGATGAGTGCATGATTCTGTCCACAGATGGCATCAAACTAGGCACGATGCCACCTCCCAGAACAGGCCTCCATGACCACTTGGGAGTGCTGATATCAGAATACTGTATGGAACCGTTCAGTGGGTACAGCATTGATAGTTAATGGAGAAAATCTATTTATCTACTTATTTTTTCTTTCCGTCTTTGACTTTTTTTTTTTTTTCCGGAAGACAGCAGTAGTTTACCCTTATGACAAATATTTGTGAGTGTCTACCTTGTGCTAGCAAAACACAATGGCAATCTTAGGTGTAACATTTCACAGTTTACAGAGTGCCGTTACTTCTCGCCCAAGCCCTTTGGGGGTGATACGCCATCATCTCCGTTTCCTTGTCTGTAAAACATCATCATGTTTGATCCTCGCGGCGCCCCAGGTGGGGGGTGGGGAAGGGACTCTAATGCCTCCTTCACAGATGAGGAGTCGGAAGCTGGAAGAGGTTATGTGACTTTCCAAGAATGCTGAGCTGGACAGTGACCAAGCCAGAGACAGACCCAGGCCTCCTGGCTCTAAACCAGTGTTCCTTCCGCCCCTCCGAGCTTCCTACAGAGCTAAGCATCCTCTCCAGAACATTACCCCCAGGTAGGAAAAGGCCGTTGTCTCCGAGAGCATCACGCGCTTAGCTATATGGGGAAGACTGTCATTTTTATCTTGAACTTGTCTTTGACACCAGAGCACTGAGCATCACTAAAATCAGAATGGTAAATAAAGTAGCAAAACAATCTAGCACCACCACCTTTCTCTTCAATGAAAGAAAGAAAGAAAAAGAAAGAAAGAGAAAAAGAAACAAAGAGAAAGAATGGAATTCTTTGATAAAATTCATCAGTGAAACTACCTAGATCTGAAGTTTGCTCTGTGAGGGGACTTTTGTTAATAAATTTAACATTGTTTATAGACCAAAAAAAAAAAAAAAAAAAAAGAAAGAAAGGAAGGAAGAAAGTAAAGAAAAAGAGAGTGAGAAAAAAGGTTTATCCAGAGAAGTGGCCAAATAACGCAACCAGATTTCACGGGGACTCAGCAAGAGGAAGTGAAAGCCCCTCACCTGTCCTAGAGCTGCAGGGCCATCTGCAGGATCTGGAGCCGTGTATTTCTGAACTTGGGACACGGCTTCCCTGTAAGAGACCCTGGGCTTTCATTTCCTTCAGCATCCTCCACGTGTTGCTATTTTCATGGTCATTACAAGTGGCATTTTTGCAACACGTCCAAACCGAGGTGCATATTTTTAGATGGTGAGCACACTGCAATTTCAGAGAAGAGTTCTGATGGGATTTCAGGACGGAACTTGCCAATTATGGTCTTAAAATGGAAGCCTTGGCTGCCCTCCACCTTTATTTAGGTTGATGTCTAGGGGAAAGCGCTCTAATTAAAGGGTGAATTTCACCTCCAAAGTGAGAGTCAGCTCATCTGTCGCCATCCCAGGGCCTGGAGTCAGCTCTCTGCCGCATCCCGCAACTGTCCCCCTCCCCTGGCTGGCAGGACCCCCGGATGAGCCATTGCTGCCATGCAGAATCTAACGTCTGGGGTTCCACATGCATCTCATGAAAATTCTGAGAACAAGTTCTTTGTGAATGCAAAAGCATAGTGAAGCATGAAAGCTGGGTGATCTTGGTAGCATTTCACAGGAGTTTACTAATTTGCCAAGAACCTCGCAATACCATTGCTATTTAATGTTCACGATAACCCATGCTGTGGGCGTCACTACTGTGCACATTTTACAGATGAGGAAACAGATCCAGTAAACACACCCAAAGTGCTTAGCTGGTAAGTGGCAGTGCTTGGACTTGAGCCCCACTCCTTCAGAATCCATGGTTTACTCCAAGGCAGACCTCCTCTCCGGGTGAATGAGATGGTGACAGCTTTCAGACTCACCCAAAGGGACAGTCTGCTCCGAAATGCAGCATCTGTGGTTTGTTAATTAGTTTTTTCTTCCTTTGTTTAAAATATATTTTACAGACTGCATTGTCAACATCACTTATTTAAAAAAGAAAATCGTTGGGAGTTCCCTGGCAGTCCAGTGGTTAGGACTCAACATGTTCACTGCGTGGTCTGCGTTCAATCCCTGGTCAGGGAAGTAAGATGCCACGAGCCGCCCAGTGCGGCCAATTACTAGCTAAAAAAATAAATAAGAAAATCACTTCCCCTTGAATTTGAAATGCCATGTTTATCATATATTAAGTCCTTATATGTAAATGAGTTTTCTTTGGTGAGTACCAATTCTTTTTCATTCATCTCTGCTAATTCTGGCTCTATTCCCAAACTGCTTAAACTAGAGTCACTTTATTCTATATTCTATCGTCAAATGGTAAAAGTTTTCCCACATTATTTTTTCTTTAAAAATATTTTTGATTGTTTATTTACCAGATGAAATTGAAAATCACTTCGTCAAGTTTCAAGAAAACATTTTGTGGATGTTATTTGGAAAAATCAATTTGAGAAAAAGATTTTAAATTTTATTCTGTTTAATTTTTGGTGTCATTAAGAATGGAAAGGGATTGTTTCCCATTATTATTACTTTTTTTTTTTTTTTTTTTTTTTTTGCGGTGCGCGGGCCTCCCACTGCTGTGGCCTCTCCCGGGAGTGGACCATCCAGGTACTTTTTTCTTTTTTGCGGTACGCGGGGCTCTCACTGCTGTGGCCTCTTCTGCCGCGGAGCACAGGCTCCGGCTGCGCAGGCTCAGCGGCCATGGCTCACGGGCCCAGCTGCTCCGCGGCACGAGGGATCCTCCCGGACCGGGGCACGAACCCGCGTCCCCTGCATCGGTAGGCGGACTCTCAACCGCTGCGCCACCAGGGAAGCCCATCCCATTATATTTTTTTAAATGGTTACAGTTGACCAAAAGGAAAGCTATGTATTTGTGTGTATTTATTTTCTAACAGGACCTGAACCTACTCCGAATGTAACTCACAGACATAGCTGAAGCTCAGGCTCATACCTCTGTGGCTACTTTGGAAACAGGCCCACAGTAGATTCCAGTTTTAGGGAATACATGCCATCCAGCAGCTGTAACTCATGATGGCATAAATGACACGTACTTGCTTAAGAAGTCAGGTTCCAGGAGTTTATCCCAGCTCCTCCACTTAGCAGCTCCGTGACTCTGGGCAAACCACTCACCCTCTCCGAGCTTCAGTTTCCTCATCAGTAAAATGGGTATATTACCAGATGCTCTCTTCTAAGATGGGCATTGGGAATGAATGAGCTACTGTGCGTGAGCTGCACAGAGCCTGCTCGCGGTAGGATGAGGGAAATCAGCCGCTCCCATTCTCTCTGGGCTGAGTTGCTCGGTTCTTGCCGTGTTTGGGTCACTGTCTTTTCGAAACTATAGAGGTAGGAGCCTGACTGAGGTGCCGGGGGAAGTTCTCTAAGGGGTAAAGGAGCACAGATCACTGTTGGTGATCTCAAAACCCTCCTCCTGAATTTGCCTCCTCCCCTCACCCCGGCCTTGGCCCAGGACACCTGGCTTCCTCCCCAGGAGGGCCTCTGTCAGCACCTCCCTTCCCGCCTCTGGCCCCGGGACTCCTGGTCAGGCCATTAGCACAGCGGACACAGGACGCGTGCCTGACCAGGAGGCCTGCTGCTGAATACGGCCACTTTCAGAAACAGCAGCATTTCAAGGTTTTGTGAGCCCAGGACGCCCCAGACGACCCCATCGCCGTCCCCTCCCTCCATCGCGCTCTTTGCTCCCACAACCGCGCTGTGCTCTTTCTCCCTCAGGGACCGCTCCCACCCCCACCCTGTTGCCCAACCCAGAAACCCCACCGCCTTCATCACCTTCTCCCTCACTTTGTCCTGGCAATTCTGCCTCCTCAGCCCCTCTGGGAACGGTCCTTTCTTTTCCACCTAGATTTTGGCCTCATCAATTTCACTCCAGTTACTGATGCTCCAGTTACTGAGACCCAAACGGGCCTCCCTGTCACCTGCCCCCTCATCCCTTCTCAGGCCGTCGACACACTGCGACCGGGGTCACCTCCAAATCTGATTACGACACCCACTGCCCGATGTCCTCGGGGTAACAGGGCGAGTCTGCTGAGGTCTTCAGCTGTATCGCACCCCTCTCACTTTCACATGGTGGGCCTGGGTGCTTGCCATGGTCACCCATACACCAAACACATTGTACTATCATAAGTAGAAAGAGATGTTGCTTTACTACACAATTTGAGTTACTTATGTTAACTCAGATCCATCCTAGTCATAGCAGATGAGGCAATGA
Organism: Physeter macrocephalus; assembly: GCF_002837175.3. Lineage (NCBI taxonomy): Eukaryota > Metazoa > Chordata > Mammalia > Artiodactyla > Physeteridae > Physeter > Physeter macrocephalus. Next base: position 7,906,419 of record NC_041228.1, read on the forward strand.
GCCACTGGGAGGAATAGTCACAGGGCACCCCCCAAGGTCACAGAGGCACTCCCCAAGGTCACAGAGGCAATCCCCAAGGTCACAGGGCACCCCCCAAGGTCACAGAGGCACCCCCAAGGTCACAGAGGCACTCCCCAAGGTCACGGGGCACTGCCCAAGGTCACAATGGCACTCCCCCCCAGGTCACAGAGGCACTCCCCAAGGTCACAGAGGCACCCCCAAGGTCACAGGGCACCCCCCAAGGTCACAGAGGCACCCCCCAAGGCACAGAGGCACTCCCCAAGGTCACGGGGCACTGCCCAAGGTCACAATGGCACTCCCCCCCAGGTCACAGGGCACCCCCCCAAGGTCGCAGGGCAGAGCCTGGTCTCAGACCCTGCCAGCATGGTTTCCATCTGCCTGGCTGTAGCCTGGGACCTCCTTCCCAGCAGCAAATGCACTCCCTCCCAGCCCTTGACACAAACCTGTGTTACGGTGTGGAATCTTGATGACTCTTTCATGCTGTAAACAACCTACATATGAAATAGTTCACCAACAGGTCTGAAGACCCTGGAGGAGAACACGCCTTCAGAAGAACGTGGCCCTGCCTGTCCATTAGCAGAGGGCAAAGGGTGACCCTGAAGGGAAGAGAGACTCACCCATGTCACACAGCCCTTTCCTCTGTGATGGGGACAGACTGGCAACATGTGCTACCATCTAGTGGGCCGGCAAATTCAAGATGATCTGACTCTGTCTTACAGTACAATGCTGAGATGGACAACATTATCCCTATTTTACGGAAGAGAAAAGTGAATGAGGGCCAGAGAGGGCCAATGACTTGCCCAAGGCCACACAGCTAAAAGGTAGTGAGCCAGCATTTGAACCCGGGACAGCCTGGGGCCATTATGTTCCCCCCCCTCCCCCCCCCCTACACCTAAGCATCACTGAGGTGGGCAGGGCCGAGGGGAGGGAGCGGGAGGGGCAGCACGGCCTGCAACCTTGGTACAGGCAGGCCTTGGGGTGATATCAAGGTACTTCCATTCCCTTCCAGGCAGCATTATTCCCTTTTAATGTAGACTAAGCTTAAAAAAAATCACTAGACTAAAATATGTTTGAAAATTTCCACCGATATATGGAAAACTGTGTTTAATTCCCTTTCCTCCCTCCCTCCCTTCCTTCCTTTCTTCCTCTTTTCTTGCCTTCCTGTCTTCCTGCCTTCCTTTGTTCCTTTCCACACAGACATCAGTTAAAGAAGGAAATGTTTGATTTTGATTTCAAGGCTCAGATAGAGTAATTTCAGCTGTTAAAAATAGCTGAAACAAAACAAACCAAAAAACAAACACCCACGTAACTACAGACCTGTGTTAAGACAGGAGGAACAGGTCTCTCGCTTGCTGGCTGGGTAAGTAACCAAGGGTAAGTTCCCACTCTGGCCCTCCTCTCTCTCATTTGCAAAACGGGGTGCGGGGGGGCGGGGGAAGAGCCTTTCAAAGTTTTTTAATCAGGTCAAAGTGCAGAAATGTCAAGCCAGTCGCAAATGCCTGACCTTCTCTCCAACGTTCAAATAATCACAGAGCCATTTTTTAAATGAAAAGATCAATGTGATTTTCTTAAGAATCACCAAGAATGAAGATCACAAGCAGACACTCTAACGCACTGAAAAGAACCCAGGACTCTTATTGTTCTTCTTGCAATCAGAACCAAGAAGAGTTCCTTTCTGTTCCTCAAGGCTTATCGAAGGGATAGGTGCTGAACATCAAAAAAGCTTGAGGAAACGCTGGAGGTGGTTTCCATGCCCAGGCCGGCCCCGGGGAAAAACATCAACGCTTTGAAGCCTTTCAGCAGGATAGGTCTTTCACACAGGAAAACATTTCAGGCCCCGGCAAGCCTCAGTGACCTTGGAGTCAGCAGAGTATAACAGGCTCGCTAATGCTGCTTTCGCAGCTTTACGGCCACGAGCCATCAATGGTAGAAGACACTTGTGTGCTGTCATTATTGGATGGGACCAAGATTCAGACATCCTGATTTCTCAACAGACACCGTCTTTCAAGTGAGAACCACGTCACACTGGTCTATTTTTACCCTCACTAACACTAAAAAAAAAAAAAAAAAAAAAAAAAAAAAACCCCCAAAAAACCCTAGATGTTCCTTTGATAACAGAAAGAAGAAAAAAGATGTCCCTTGTTATTTTGCAACTATTTGAGAGATGAAAATGTGACCAGAGCTAGCTGTTGGTCTAGCATACCTTCAGAGAGAAATGCCTGACATAGCAGACCCTACTGGACCCGTTTTAACATTTATAACCCTAGAAAACTACCCAGAGACGTATTTACCTCTGTTCAGCCTCCAAATACCGATTTTTGAGCTACCTAGGAAGCATGCTTTCGTCTTTAACTTTGCACCTCCAGAGCTTAGCAGAGGGATGGCAGTGAGTACTGTGGGTTGAATTGTGTCCCCTCAATCCCAAGATTCACACTTCAAATTCATCCTAACCCCTAGCACCTCTGAACGTGATCTTATTTGGACATTGGGCCTTTACAGAGGTAATCAAGTTAAAATGAGGTCATTAGAATGGTCCCTAATCCAAAAGGACTGGTATCCTCATAAAAAGAGAAAATTTAGACATAGAAACAGACATTAAAGGAAGATGACATGCAGACACAGGGAGAAAACTACCATCTACAAGCCAAGGAGAGGGTTCCGGAACAGATCCTTCACTCACAGCCCTCAGAAGGAACCCACCATGCCAGTACCTTGATCTTGGACTAGCAGCCTCCAGAACTGGGAGAGGATACATTTCTGTTGTTTAAACCCCCAGATTGTGGTATTTTGTTACATAGCCCGAACTAATACAGTGAGTGACTCTCCAGTAAAAACATCCATTCCTTGATTCACAGAGAGCCTGCTGAACCCCTGTGTTGCACAGAAATACTGATTGTAATGATAATTCTTATCATGTCAAATAACACATACTACCGTGGCTAATGTTTACCAACCATTTCCTATCTGCTAGATGCGTTGCGATGTGCTATGTGTGTTGTTTCACTTAATCCACACACAGTCATGTGTACGGCTGTTCTGGCCACCGCTGTGTGCACATTTTAAGGAGGGAGGACCCTGCCTGCCCAAACCCCAGCTCTGCCCACTGCCAGCTCCAACATGGGGTAAACTGTACTCTGTAAACTGGAATAGTCGTGTCACCTGATGTCACCTGAGTCACAGAGAGGGTTTCCCATATGCTAAGGGTTACAGCTTGCTATTGATCCTTCTAGCCGCCCTGAGGGAAGGGGTGGAAGCAGCCGTGCCGGTCCTCCCATCTGGTTTTCCCAACACCATATCATCGTCCCCAGTGTGTGTCGTGGCATAAAAAGTCAGCGGGCCTTGGACACACGGTGAGGGTGAGGGCTGAATGGACTGATAACCTACAAACTGCCCGGAGCATAGCAAACACTCAGTAACATTTATTAAAGATTTATGCCCTGTGTGTTGACCTCCAAAACCAGAGCTTCTAGCTCTGTCTGCCGTGTCGCTGAACGCACAAGGGCGTACACACTGTTGCTTGTAAAACAGGGCATTTTCAACCAAAACACAGGCATTAATAGTACTGATAGGAATGCTGCCACCCCCTCATTTTCCTGGTCAAGAGTGTTGCACAGTGGGGGTTAGGTCTGGTTATATGGGCCAGGAGGACCAGAAAAGACCCGCTCTGATGATTCAGGGACTTGGGAGGAAGGATGGAGAAGACAGCACGTCTTCAGGCTAGGACAGGGGTCAGCAAGACTTTTCTATTAGAAGCCAAATCATAAACATCAGTATTTTAAGCGGTGTTGGCCACATTCATTCTCTGCTGCATGGTATCTCTCTCTATATCATCACATTCTAAGCTTACAAGTCTTTTGCACAGAAACAGACTGCAGGCTGTGGTTTGCGACCCCCGGGCCACAAGGCAGAGACAGAAGGGACAGGGGTTCAGTCACTATGTACCATGCCGGATGGAGGGTCTACATTCTGGGAACCAAGAATCCAACAGGAAACTTGACAGGGAGTTTTCGTACTTTTTCCGGGAATGAGGAGTCACCTGGGAAATGCCATCTGGAAGGTAAAATATGGTAATTTTATGACACGTCGATAGTTCTCCTTCCTAACCTGGCATGTTAATGTCCTTTTACAAAATGATTCGTTTGTTTTATTCTTTTAAAGAGGCTCTCATTTGGTAGAACGAAAAGGTGGCAAACATGAGCTGCCCTCCAGTCCGAGGATAGAACCCAAGCCCTGGCTGTCTCCTCGACAGGGAGACGCCTTACCCGACTCCTGACCCAGCCGCCTGCGGTTGCCGGCTCTCTGAAATCATCCGCCTGCTGTCACAGTGAATCCCCGAACCTTTCTCACCCTTCCCTATCCACTGTGTCCTGGAAACAAGGGTTCTTACCGCAATGTCGCCTGCCCTCATTTTGAGTCACGATCTTCTAGCTATGAAACCTTGTAGTACTTCTCCGCATCCTCAACTAGGGATGCCTGGTCATTCCCCCACATTCTTCAAATTCTTTGCCAGCCAGCTGGTAATTTTCACCTTCACCCCAAATCCTGCTAAAATCTTGGGGGACTTTGTCATCTATGGGGAAAGTAGATGGCCCATTTCATAGTCTGGTCTCAGCTTCCTGGCCTCTTTAATCCCAGAAAACTGTATTTGCATTCACTCCAGCCAAGCACCTCCACAATCGCATCCCACACCCTGGCACGGCACTGAGCTCCGTCACCCTGTAAACCCTACTTGTCTAAGGGACACTTGCTGTTACATCCCACAATCCTCCTTTCTTCTAGCATTTTTATACTTTATTCCATTAAAACCAGCTCTTTAATTTCACTGCGATTTCTACTCTCTTACCCACCCACCCCCGCCATGTTATCCATCTTCACTGGCTCATAAACCAAGGCCTCCGATGGGTTGGTCCATCGTTTCAACTTCCCTTCTGCCACTGCCCTCAGCCCCCTTTCCTCCCCGTCGGGTCAATCCGATGGGCCTGCTGCCTCTGCAACTTGTCTTGGCTTGAGTACGGCTAAAGAAATACCCAGAGACAAACAGATTGGCGCCTTTACAACTTTTGGATCTTCAGCCTCCACTGAAGTCTCAACACAGCCTGACAATGTAGTCCTCTCTCTCTTCCGTTCTCCCCAGGCCTAGGTATCACCATGACCCCTGCACTCTCAGCAGATGCCTGACTTCTTGCCTCCCAGAGAAAGAGGGACCGTTATCAGCGTCAGCGTCAACTCCCCACCCCCCATCTACTCTCTATGAACCGTCCCATCTTTCCCTCTTTGTTTCTCCCGAAAGGAGAAAGGGTGGCTGTTTGAAGCCAACTCCCCCACTGGTGCTCAAGAGCTTGACCTCACCCCTCAGGGACATCCATCTACCGACTATCCCCCCATCCAGGCCCACTCCCATCCTTCCTATATGCCCAGTCTACCCCGGGACACTGACACTTCACTCTTTGCATAAAAACGTACACACATTTCTCCATTATTAAAACAACCCTTTACTCTAGCCCAAGGTTTCTTAACTTAGGGTCTGGGTTTAAGGGGGTCCGTTTTCCTGAAAATACATGCAAAATTTGGTACGTATGGAGGAGTATGTTGTTTCCAATACATTATCATGGGTGATTCATGACCTAAAAATTGACAGTTACTAACAAATGTTCTACAATTCTTTTTTTAGCTGTCAATCTCTTTCTTTTTCTTCAGAGCCAAGATTTTTTGGAAAGTTTGTAGTTTCCATTTTCTCAAATCACTACTATGTCGTTTCTTCCCTCATCACCTTGTGAAATTTGCAAAGGACTCCTCGTGACTAACCCAATGAATGTTCGCAGGCCCCATCTTCCCTGAAGTTACTGACCACTTGACCCACCCCTGGTTTCCATGACACCACGTGCTCCTTCTAGCTTTCTAGCTGCTCTTCTGGCTTCTTTCTGCTCTTCCCTTAAAAACTGTAATTCCTCAGAGATCTGTCCCTGACCTGTACTATTTGCATCTCCACACTCTCCGTGGGTGAGCTCATGATCCCCATGACTTAAAATACTGCCGACATGCCAGTGGTTATCAAACGTATCTCCAGGCCAGACCTTCGCCCAAGCCTCACGCTGAGATATTCAGGGCTCACTAGACACCTCCAAGCAGATGTCCCTGAAGCATCCCAAACTCAGCATGTTGAAAGCTGAACACTTACATCTTACTTCCATCCTCACCCACACTCTTTAACTGGTCCCCTCCTTATATGCTCTATCTTGAGAATTGGCACTCCACCCAAGGGACTACCTGACCTGAAACGTTCAACGTTATCCTCAACTGGTGTTTCAGTAGACTGAACGTCCATCTAGAAAGGTCATTATAGAAGGAAAGTCAAAATGAATATTAGCTTCAACTCTAAATTTCAGATTCTACCATTGTAAGTGGATGGGGTAAATGCATTTATCTGATTTGCTAGCAAAATGCATGGCCCCCAAGTTTCCTCATGTTCTGTCTGCTGCCTCCCTCGCCTGCCTCTCCAGACACTTCTCTCGTCTGTCCGCTTCCTACCACCCCAAACTCACATCTGGCGGTCTAGCAACACACTCTGTGTTGTCTGACTTTGTTCTCTATTCCCCTTGTTTACCCTTACAAAGTGAAGTCAGTTTATGCATATGATGAGCTTGTATCATCCTTCAAAACCCAACTCAGATGTCACTTCCCTTGGAAACCCCTCTGAAAGACTCCTTCCTCCACCACGCCCCGGTAGTTTTTCTTCTCCTCTAAGTATCTTCTAAATATGTCTAGTGTTCCACTAATATGCTGCATCAAAACTTACTTATGTTCTTTTCTCTGTTAAAGTTATGAGCATCTTGAGATCAAAGACTCTGCCTTAGTTCTCATTAATTCTCCAAGACCTATCATGATAGCATATAAAAATATTAACAATAGAAATCGTAATATAGCTGTAGCTGACATTTATTAAGGGATCTACATGCTAAACAGGAATAACATCACAATTTCGCGTGAGCTGCCCAATCCATAAATATGTAATGAATGAGTGAATGAACACAGCTCTTTAATTAATGAAGGAGAAATGAGATACTCATTCTTTTTTCATCTCTATAAAGATTAACGCTATAATTATTCTCATACCACAAGACCTCAGTAAATAATTATTGAATAAATCAATTAGCTGATCAATTAATCACATAGGAAGCAAGAAATGGGCATTTGATTTCATAATATCTCACGTTTGTGTGATGCATTCTAGTTTATGAAACATCTTCACTTACACTGCGATACTTAATAATGACATCAACCTGTGCATTAATTGTATCACTATTACTATTTTGCAAGGGACTAAACTGAAGATCAGAGGTGGGGAATAACTTGGCTAAAGTCACAGCTCATGATTGGCAAGCCAAGGACTTGACCCAGACTGCCCCCTCCCAATCCCCACTCCACCACAGCTGCCCCCTTTCTCCCCATGACTCAACTCCAGACTCATAAATTGGTTCCCCTTAGTGGCATGTACATCTCAGGCAGGGGTTTTCAAAGACATCTGCAATGGTCCAGCATCTGTTGAGATTATGAACTTGCGGTTAGTGAGTAATCATCTTGTACCCGGCTCACTTCAAAGACACTTCTAGAGACATGTCTAAGAAAAAAGCAGACACATGAAACGAGACTTGGAGCTATACTCTGCCCATGTCCTCGTGACAAATCACTCAATACACTGCAAGCAGAATTCCTAGTGGAAATTCAAAGGCTCGGATTGAATCTGACCTCTCTCTAGGAAGTCTGACTCCTATCAAGTGGAACCCCCCAAATTCCACCCACGTGCAAAAGCTGCCTGGGCGGTGGCATGATAAATGGGTTACTGAGAGCATCTGAATTCCTCTTTCCCGGGGTCACTGTGAGCGATCCCAGGGAGCTGGGGAAAACGGCAGAAATTTGGAGGCACAGATGCATACGAGAACCAACCAACGTGAGCGGAGTAAAGTAATTCCAACGATGCAGAGGCTTCCCTAGAGACACTGAACAAGAGCATGGCACCGAGGCCATCCTGCCCTCTGAGTGGGCTGTAGGTACCTTGCACAAGGTCTGACAGCTGGCTTGCACCCGGGAGGGCAAACTCCCAAGACTGCACTCCCGCCCTCTGCCTCTCCAGTCAGTGTGAGGGTAGGGCCCCTGCTGCTGTCGCCACTCAGCATGCATCCACTAGGCACGCTAGGCACTGTGCTAAGCACCTGCCCTACCCGACTTCATCCAGATCTCACAGCAACTTGTGGATGTAGGTGATATTATGAAAACTCTGCCTCAAGGAGCCCAAGGCTCAGAGCAGTGAAGTGACTGGCGCCCGTTACACAGAGTAGGAACAGAACTGGAATTGAAACCCAGATTCGCCCAGTGCCAAGGCCCCTCTGCTTCATTGCTTCTGCTTCTCAAAACGTCTGCCAAGAGCCTTCCTGCTTGCCTGAGGGTAAGTTATCACAAAAACAGAAGACAAAAAACACACCTTAAAGCATAACTGAGCCAATCGTTAGAATGACCAAAACAGAAAACTTAAAGAGAAACTTAGGGCTTCCCTGGTGGCGCAGTGGTTGAGGGTCCGCCTGCCGATGCAGGGGACGCGGGTTCGTGCCCCGGTCCGGGAGGATCCCACGTGCCGCGGAGCGGCTGGGCCCGTGAGCCATGGCCGCTGAGCCTGCGCGTCCGGAGCCCGTGCTCCGCAACGGCAGAGGCCACGACAGTGAGAGGCCCGCGTACCGCAAAAAAAAAAAAAAAAAAAAAAAAAAAAAAAAAGAGAAACTTAGAGGGCACATAAACCACCCCCCCACACGGTGAGGGAATCTCCAACATGCTTGAATACCCCACTGACGGGCCGCTCATCCTCTCCACCTCGCTCCATCCCAGCAGGGCACGCCACGACTTCTGCCTCCATCCTCTGACCCCATCGCCTCTCACCTCATCCCCCACTGCCCCTGCCATGACGCCAGATGCTCTGTCTATACTGAAGCCCCTCCCTCAGTCTCTCCCGTGCTAGGCTCCTCTCCCCTCCTGGACTTTACTCATGGGGGAGGGAAAGTGATTCCTTCCTTGGCAAATTGAATTCGGTTCCACCAAGGAGGCCAGAGAATTCAGCACAGACTCAACAGTGGGGGGAAAAAAATCAATGAAGAATGAAGAATGATCATTAAAAAACATTTTTTTAATTAAAAAAAACTGTGCAGCCATTGGTAACATAGTCTTACCTTTTTAAACCAACAGCTAAAATTATTATCATCTATAAAACTAAAGGAAATCTACCACTGTTGATGGATTGCATTCAGGAATGGTCTAACCCATAGTCAGCTGCTCAGAATGATTAGAGGGCTCCTAGGAAGTGTAACCTGTCTAAAATATTTTCCCCCAAATGCTTAGCAAATGGTCTGAATTTCCACTCTTAAAAATGAAATCTTTCTGGTTTACCCACGTGTTAAAATGTGACCACTCTTGGAGAAAATATTATATTAAAAAGAAGGTAGGTCCTAGGTTGGCATATTTTCTTCTTGGTTCTAACTCCCTTCAACTCAGTCGAGCAAATAAACCCTTGATGGACCAGGGACAAAACTGGTGCTGTCTGGGGAGGGAGTTATCAAGGTAAATCCTCTGTTTTCTCCAGCCTCAGAGATCTAACAAAGGTTTAAGACACAACTGTTCAGCAAACATTGATCAAATGCCTCCCAGGCCCACTATGTACATATGCACAGGTTGTATACTGTACAATTGCAGGGGCAGCATTCACAAAGATGACCTGTGAAAAGGATCCTTTACAACTGGCAGTGTTTGATCTAATCTAGCTATTCCAACATGGTCAGCCTTCACCAGACATTGGGTGCAGCAATTTTACATATAATATATCTTTCCAGCTTAATTACAGCCCCTTTGAAAACATCATCATCTCCATTTTATAGGTGAGACAACTGAGATTCACAAATATCTTTTAAATTAGTCAAGTTCCCATACCTAAGGAGTGGCAAAGATAGGATTCCTGTACCCCATGTGTGTTCCAATCCATTCATGTGGTTACCATTCATTCACTTATTCATTCTTTCAGCAAGCATTAATTGAATCACTGTTGGTTTTAAATATTAACCTGGAGCAAAGTGAACATTTATATATTTTTTTCTTTTTAAAAAAAAACCAAACAATTATAAATAAAATAAAATTGAAAGTCTACTAGACACTTTGCTAAGTGTTTAGGATCAAACCATGAATTACAAAATAACTGCCCTTTGGAGCATGACATCTATCAAGCAAGCAAGCAAGCAAGCAAAATATATTCATTCATTTGGCACCTATTTCTTGAGAACTGACTAGGTACCAGTCATTCTTCTAAGAGCTAAAATAGCAGTGAACAAGCCAGATAAAGTCCCTGCCCTCTGTGGCTCCCTTTTTTAGAGGAGGGCAAACAAATACTCAAGAAGTAAACAAGTGAGAAGATTTCATAGCGAAAAGATAAGAAGACAATTAAGCAAGATGCAGGGGTACAGAGCGCTGAAGAGGCTGCTTTGATGGGGTGGTCAGGGGGGTCTCTTTGAGGCAGTGATGTTGGCTCAGAGCAGAGGAGGAGCCAGCCCTGAAGATGTACTAGGATGAAGGCTCCACGGGGCAGGACTTTCTGAGGCTCTGTTCACTGCTGTAGCCCCAGCACCTAGTGCCCGGCACAGAGTAAGTGCTCACTAAACGCCTGTTGGGTGAATAAGCGAATGAACAGGGGAATGGCAGCCGAGGCAGAAGAAACTATAACTGAGTCCCAAATCCAGCACCTCACCAGCTGGCCGGAGGCTCCCTCCTGCTTCGTGGAGAGAAGTGAAGCCTTCCAAGCTGGGGCCCAGTTTCCCCATGTGTCCCACCTTCTTCAGTCTGCCGTGGCTGTGATCCCAGTTTGCCAGCTGTTCTTCCATCTCAGCTCCTGGGTCTCAGAGAAGCAGAGAAGTGGTCCAGGGGATCTGCCACATGCAAGGCTGTGCCCAGAGCACACTCAGCCCTGCCAGTTACAGCTACCCAGGCAGCTCGGGGCCGTGACAGATGTGCATCTTGGCTGCACGTGTTAGTCTGGGCACGCAGCTACTAACCAGACCCAGCACTCTCGACAGACTGAAGGGAGGAAAGAGTGCGTGACTGCCAGCCCCCCCTTGATGGGCCCTGGGATACGGGCTCTTCCCCTGGACAGCACTTCCCGGGAAGTAGGGACAGAGTACACCGTGAGGTCCAGAGAGAGAGAGAGAGAGTGTGTGTGTGTGTGTGTGTGTGTGTGTGTGTCTGTCTGTCTGTTTGTGTCTGTATGTGTGTGCACACATCAGCCCTGTGCATATCTGCAAAGGAGATTTAAGTTTTATACAAACATTAGGCAATTTTGGAGTCAGTGCCTGCTCACATGGCCCTGTCAGCCCAAGGACCAAAGGGACTAAGAATTAGCTTGTGTGGGCTAATGCACCACCAGACTCGTGGCTACAGCAGGCAGGTGACAGTGCCCCAGGGTTGGTGCAGGACAGCCTGCACAGTTTTAACAGCACCCATTCCACCCTCAAATGTGCCCCGGATGAGATTAGTAAAGTATAACCCCACTAGGCTGCAGGCTGTGATGTCCTCCAGATCCCCCTTCATTAATGAAGGGCTCTTCCCCAGCTGCTAGGAGGGCTGCTGGCAGACGGACCCCACTGTCAGCCCCTGCAGGGAGAGTGACCCCCAGAAGGGCAGCCCATATCAGTGAGTGACCAACGTGAGGGCATAACAATTTTGAGGATCGTCCCAGCATCCCTAGAGGTCAGCTGAGGCCTCCTCTAAGGCTGCACTGAAGCTCAAGTTCTCCCCCTGTCCTTCTCTTTCCCTCTCCCACCCCTCTTGATTCCACTCCCTTAAAAAATGACCTGCATACTGAACTCAGAGTCTGATTCCTGAGGAACCCAACCAGCAACAATCAGCATCTTCAGTGGGGAGACTCTGGATTTGGACTCAGATTGGGTTTGAACCCCAGCTCTACCATTCATTAGTCATGTGACCTTGGGCCTTTCTGACCCTCAGTTTCCAAATCTGTAAAATGGACATAATGGTGCACACTGCCTAGGGCAGTTGTGGGGATTAAAATATGGAAAGCATCTAGCACAGTGACGGACATGTTGAGTCACTCAATACCTAGGAATAGAAAAATTCATGATTTTATAGCTCTGCCCTTAACTGGCCGTGACTTGGCAGAGTCACTTTCTCTCTCTCTGCCTCAGTTTCCTCCTCTATAAAAAGATGGGTTTGGACTTGGGCACTGTTACTGACATTTCTTAAACACCCACTCTTACCAGGTTCTGTGCCGAGCCCTGTACTTTATTCCACAACGCAAGCCTACTACTACGTTGATATTTCTTTTCACCATCATCCTCAGTTTACAGAGGCCAACAAAGGCATCAGGAGGCTGAGGAATGTGGCCCCAGAGTACCCATGTGTTAAGTGATGGAACAGGACTGGAAGCTGGGCAGGTGGACTTCAAAGCCCATCTCCGCACCAGAATGCCTCGAAGTTTCCCTCAATTAGATTATGCACACACTCCTGCCAGTGCTGGCATTTTTAAGGATCACATGACTCTGTCTCCAGCTTAGCGGAAAACATATGCAGAAAAGATCAACTGAATTCTGTCAACCCTTCGGCACAGCTGTGAAAAGCCAGAGGCAAAGCAGACAAAAGTGACTGACTGCAAATCGCAGGTCCCCAAAGCACTGCTGTGGCCACTTCTATCTCCATGTACCCAGTGACGGCTTTGTTGCTGCCACTGAGCTCCAGGCTGGCGAAGCTGAGCAGGGCAAGCTTTCGCCAGGCATCCCTCTCAGCCGTGCCTCACACCCTCTCAACTGCAGCCTCACCCACAGCCTCAATCTGCTGGTAGCAACCTGTGATCACAGTCAAGGGCTGCGGCATTTTTTAAAGGGCATTTTGAAGTTCCTCAGGTGAAATGAACTTAGAGTACAGGTACAATTTTTTAAAGGCTCACATCTGTGTTTTCCCCTCGCTTGCAATCTAAATACTCTAAATAATCTAAATTTGTTTCAATGGCACATCTAAGAGGAGAGCTTCTGAAATAGTGGATGATAAGCACAACGTCAATTCTCCTGGGAATTAGCCCTTGGAAGACCTCCCCCCCCATTAACCCTTGGAAGACATCCACCCCCCCCCCCAACTGGCCTGCAGGAGGGGGCAGATAGTGGTCATCCTACAGACAGGGTCCAACATCTGAAAAGACATCTCATGCTAACCCTTAGCATTGCTCTGGACTGGTTGTCATAGGTCTTTTAAGAAGCAATGGACATTTTCTCTTATGAAGAAATAGCATCTTTACTGTTTTGCCCGTTTAAAAAAGCATACAACGTTTCCCTAAAGAGCGTACAACGGCACTCTATACACAGATGACGCAATTGTCCTCGTTCTCTCAAAGTCTAGCTTGTCAGGCACCAGTGCATCTCCCACACAGCCCAAAGGGAGAGCGTCTGAGTCATGTTAAAGCTCATTATGGAACTGCTTAAAACCCTTCAAGGATTTGTGGTACCCAAGGCACTCGAATGTTTGGCCCCAGTGCCCTGTCCAGCCTCCCTCCTGGCCCTGCAGTCCTGAGCTACCTGTATTTCCCTGCATGTGCCGTGCTAATGCAGGCCCCGGGATTCTGTCCATGCACTGCCCTCTGCCCAGGATGCCCCCTGCCCCCTCCTGGCCATCTGACAAATGCACGCTGGCCTTCTTTATGGCACAGGCTGGCCATGATGTGCCTGGGCGCTCTCACTAACTGTCTGCGGTGAATCTGGGGGGAGCCTTCCCCAGGCTCCCCACTGCCACTGGAAGTGGCTTCACTTTGGTAAGTGGCTCATCTTAAATTCTTTCTTCCTGTGCCTCTCTCCTGATTAGTAAGTGGAATCCTCTCTCTGCAATCAAGACCTCCAAAACAGCACAACACCTTTCCTGGAACGTAAGTGACAATTCAAAATCCATTTTCCAAAATAGATATTCACCGAATTGAACTAAATTGAAGTGAAAGAGGATCTGTTTTGCCATAACATGCTTCTCTGTTCGTGCCCACCCTAGCGCTCCCAAGAGATCTTGCCAAGGTCTAGTTCCAAACCCAGTACGAAGTCCCACACCGGCTCCACGTTCAAGCTACAGCATTTCTCTACTGATCGTCTTCCGCCTCTCCCACTGACAGCCCTAGGCCCACCACCCTGAACCGTTTCCAATGTCCGAATGCCTCAGGCTGTTTTGTGGCCCTGGGCCTTTGCACGTGCGCTCTCTTTGGAAAGACTTTCTGAAACACCCATTCGACAAACTCCTGCTGTCTTCGAACCCCCCGTTAATGTGTTTGAAGTCTTCTCTGGAGCAACATAAACCAAGCGTTTAGAGTGTGTGTACCCAAGACAGGCCCCTGAGATTTCACAAGTCACCTTTGGCTTCACCATCCCCATAGACCAATCAGCTCATCAGAATCCCCTTTTCAAGAGGCTTTGAATGGGCAGCTTATACACACAATCTCACAAAAGAAACAAGGCCAAGACTTTAGGTCTCCCAGCAAGTCTGGCACTGGGAAGCCCATCTCTGTCACCCTTTCCAGAAGCTCAAACCAAATATTTTCATCTAACTTTGAGGGGGGCCAGGCAGGCACATGTGGGTTCCAATCCCAGCTTAATCATTTAACCTAACAGAGCTTCAGTCTCCTTATTTGAAAAACAGACCTTGTTACTATCTAACTTTCTCCTGGTATTTAATAAATATTTCCTTTTCTCCCCGAATAAAAAGTGCATAAAGATGAGGGTTTTACGTATGCTTGGTATATACATGCAAGTGTGAGCACACACACATGTGCACACGCACACAATCCATGTCACAATCACACAGACATACCAATACCCTGAAGGCAGAATGATGTCCTCCCTCTGACTCACATCAAAGGAACATGCTCAAACTCTTAATTCTAACTTGGAAGCTCTAAGCACACATGGAATGTCGGCCCCCCCATCTCTCCTGCTTTCAAATCACACTCGTCAAAGGCACATTTGAAAATACCGTGACATCTCATTCCGCCTTCAAAACATCTACTCAGCTCCATAGACTTTGTGTGTGTGTGAAGGGAGATGTGGAATTCTACACCTTTTCTTTCTTTTGTTAGTAACTTAAGTCTCAGTAATACAAATTTTAGCAAAAACAGACTGGAAGCATTGTAAAATCACCTGAAGAGGTTTATGTGTTGATCGATTCCTACCTAATATATGCATTTGACATTAGGTACGGAAGTTTTCTTTACCTATAAATTTAATAAATGATATTTTTAGTGATAATACTTAAGGATTCTAAGCACATGATGGAAAAAAAAAACACTTTGAGGGACTTCCCTGGTGGCGCAGTGGCTAAGAATCCGCCTGCTAATGCAGGAGACACGGGTTCGATCCCTGGTATGGGAAGATCCCACATGCGGAGCAACTAAGCCCGTGCGCCACAACTACTGAGCCTGCACTCCGGAGCCCACGAGCCACAACTACTGAAGCCCGCGCGCCTAGAGCCCGTGCTCCGCAACAAGAGAAGCCACCGCCCTTCAAAACATCTACTCAGCTCCATAGACTTTGTGTGTGTGTGAAGGGAGATGTGGAATTCTACACCTTTTCTTTCTTTTGTTAGTAACTTAAGTCTCAGTAATACAAATTTTAGCAAAAACAGACTGGAAGCATTGTAAAATCACCTGAAGAGGTTTATGTGTTGATCGATTCCTACCTAATATATGCATTTGACATTAGGTACGGAAGTTTTCTTTACCTATAAATTTAATAAATGATATTTTTAGTGATAATACTTAAGGATTCTAAGCACATGATGGAAAAAAAAAACACTTTGAGGGACTTCCCTGGTGGCGCAGTGGCTAAGAATCCGCCTGCTAATGCAGGAGACACGGGTTCGATCCCTGGTATGGGAAGATCCCACATGCGGAGCAACTAAGCCCGTGCGCCACAACTACTGAGCCTGCACTCCGGAGCCCGCGAGCCACAACTACAGAAGCCCAAGCACCTAGAGTCTTCTGTGCTCTGCAACAAGAGAAGCCACCACAATGAGAAGCCCGCGCACCGCAATGAAGAGTAGCCCCCGCTTGTTGCCGCTGGAGAAAGCCCGCACGTAGCAATGAAGACCCAACACAGCCAAAAATAAATAAATAAAATAAATAAATTTATTAAAAAAACAAACAACAAAAGAAACCACTTTGATTCACTGCTAGTAAGTCTGCAACTACAAACAAGTGTTTGGGACTAATTCGGCAATATAGATCTAGAGTCAAAAATCTAGAGTTTTCAAACCCAGTAATTCTGCTTTGGAGAGTCTGCCCCCAGGAAATAATCTCAACATTGGAAAGAGCTTTATGTATCAAGGTATTCTTGTGGTATTTTCGTAATAGTGAAGAGTCAAAAACAATCAAATGCCCAGAAATAGAGGAATGAGTTAGTGAACGACAGTGCGTCGGCCTAGTAGGATAATGTGACAACCGTGGTTGATCACTGTACTGTCTTTGTTTCTTCATCACCAGATTGGGAGCATTTTAAGGGGAAGAACATAGATGAATGAATGAATGAATGAATGAATATACACATGCATACATGAATGGTTTAGACATATGTAACTGTTTGGAAATATACACATGATGCAATATTAGGTAAAAACAAGACACATAACATTGTAGCAAGATTACAACTACTTTTCCACCAGAAAAGTCTAAGGAGATTAGGAAATAAACCGATGTATGAACTGACATGGAGTAACTTCTAAATAATTCTGTGATTTTTCCTTCTGTATTTGAGCCTTGTTTGAATTTTCTGTAATTAACAAATAGGAAAATAGGACCCGCCCCTTGAGGTTGGTGTGAAGATCAAATGTCTTAGATGTGAAATCTTTAAGTGCATAGACATCGATATTCTGTACAGAATGCTCAGGAAGAAAAATACACACAAAGTCAGCTCTTTTAACTGAGGGAAGGAAATGACAACATGGTTGAGGACATTTATACTCTCAGCCCAGCCTTGATGACAAATGATTCTCTCCTACACGAGCTACATGTTGTCCCTTCAGCCAGGACCATAATGACAGACTTCTAGTGCCCCTCAGACATCATGTCACAGGACAGGAATGATGAGAGCCTCTCATTTCCTGACTAAGGAGAAGCAGAAAAGGGACACGCAGCGAAGCCCACGCTGCCCTGCCCGGTCCCACGGCGACCACCGCCCAGCGCTTCCTGCTGCCAGACGGGGTGTGTGCGGTGGGGACGGTGCCATGTGCAGAAGGAGATGGCAGCCTCAGCCCAGGTGGTGCTCCTGGGATCAGGGCCAGTGCCCGGCCTCAGACGTCACTGTGCTGCGCGGGGCACCGACGGCTCGGAGCCCCGACTCCTCTGCACATAGCTCCCAAACACTACTCTTCCTGACACGGCCCCGGGGTTGTGCAGGCCTAGTCATTACACAATAGGCTGCAGCAATCCTTAGAATGAGCCCCGGCCCACTCGGCTTCCAGTCGGATGCCTTCTTTGGCTCTCATTTAAACTGCCGTGAGTCGGTGTCCTCATCGGTAAAATGCATGTGGTGCTGGTACTTGCCCTCTCTACGCAGGCGTGTAATTGAGAGGAGCTTGAGCTCATGTATGTGAGAGGGTTGCGGGAGCTATAAACTATGGGGCAAAAGCAAGGAGAAAGATGAGGCCGCATCTCATCGGAGAAATTAAGTAAGACAATGAACTTACCGTTCTCTGTGAGGGGAGGCAAAGCCACCGAAGGGCAAAAACTGGAAGCATCATTTTGAGCAACTGAAAAGAAGACAAAGGCAGCCCTTTAGCTCTTTTTTACCCTTTCGATCATTGAGTCCTGAAAGGCAGGAATAGAGGTCCAACTAGGTGACAGAAAAGTCAAACTTGGAAGGCAGACAGTGGGCCCACAGTGCCCGGCACGACTCCCGCGTGGTCAGAACGGGCTAGGCTGTGCTGAAGGGACGTCCTGACATCTCAGGGGCTTAAACCAACCTGGTACCACACGCTCACTGCAGCTGGGCTGCTTTCTCTCCTCTGTGTCACCGTCCCTCAAGGCCCAGGCCGGGGAGGCGCCATCAAGCCCCTGCCTCACAGACGCTGCGGCAGGGGACCTCACTCCTGCTCTCACAGCTTCGCCTACGAGTGGCACACAGCACTCGTCATCTTCACATCGTTTTCCAAAGCCAGCAGTGAAGAAGTGCAGACCTACCATGTTCCGCAGAGTGAGCACCCAGAGACACACGGTGAACAAGTGAAACGCCCACCACCGTGGCTTAACTGACTCACTCAGGGAGGGCACTTAGCCTCTCTGGGCCTCAGTTTCCATATCTGTACACTGGGGTGACACAACATATGCTGAGAATCGCTGTGGGCATGACAGGAGGTAGTGTAGGGCCAGGCACAGGGTGAGAGCTCCCTAGACGGCAGCTATTCACCGCAGGCCGCGTGGCAGGTGGACGGAGCCTGGACTAGGAGGGCAGACAGACCTGGGCTCGAACCTCCACATGCCTCTTAGAAGCAGGGCAGATGGACAAGTTATCTGGCTTCTTCTGTACCCAGTTTTGGCACTGGCACACGAGGGTGATGTCAGAATTAAATGAGAAACCATGCAGACCCGGTAGGTGACCCATGAGTGCTCATTATCCCCTTCCCCTTCCTCTTCCCTTACTGAACAAATCAAAATCTTCAAAGCCTCAGCATCCTTTTCTTCCAGTGGCCCAAACTAGGAGTGCTGTCAGATCTTCTCCCTCTCTGAGCTATGGTGTAGCATGGTCAGGGGTCAAGGGTCATGGGTGGGGCCCACAGTCAAGGGTCAGCGACCCAGGGTGAGATTGTGTGACCTTGAGCAAGTTGCTTCACCTCCCTGTCCTCAGTTTCCTTGTCTGTAAAATGGGGGTAATGACAGTACCTCTCTCAGGGTTGTGAGGCTTAGATGAGTTGTTGTATGTAAAGCTTTGGGCATACAGTAAGCACTCAATAAATGCTGGCCACTATTCACTCTTAATATCGCCCTTTCACAGTGACACACCCTTGTCCTTGACTCTTGGCCTTGTCTGCCTCCATGAAAAGCCTCGAGTCAGAGTCATGCTCTGTTCTGGTCTCCGAAGTCCCGGTTTGGGATCCCTCCCATCCCATGCCCTCCGCCGCCTTCCTCACTTTGGTCAGACATGCCACTACCCAGCCTCCCTGAGTTCTCGAGCCCCCAGCTGTCGTGTGTCTCTCCTGCTTGACTCCATCTGCCCTAGAAGCACCTCCTCCTGGTCATCATTCTATGGCCCTGGTTCCCAGCCTTCGGCAGACATTGGAATCCCCTGGAGGGCTTGATGACACACACCACGTTGGCCCCAGCCCCAGACTATCTGGTTCAGCAGGTGTGGGCTGGGGCCTGAGATCCGGCGTTTCTAACAAGTTCCCAGGTGACGCTGACCCTGCTGGTCCAGGGACTCACTCTGAGGGTCGCTGAGCTAAGGCTCCTGTCACCCAACATTCTGTGAGCTCCTCCCACAAAACTCAGAATGACTCAGAACCACCCACCAGCTCTACAGCGCCCGGGGGGCCAGCTTGTTTATTTAAATGTCCATCTTTGCTTTCTCAGAGCAAAGACCCTGAGAGTCAGTGCAATCTTCAGAAAACAATCTGACGAATCTACATCGAGGGCATTCAGATGCCCACACCCTCGGACCCAGTAATTCTGCTTCTGGAAATTTATCTGTAAATTCAAAGCAAGCTCGGTTTGCAAAGGAAACATTTATGCAGCACTAATGAAACACTGGAAACTGTATACGTCTAATGCTGTGAGAACAGTGAGGCGAGCTGCCGCACATCCGCAGGGAGAATTACTACGTGCACGTCTCAGCCAGGCATTTATCACCTAGTTCTGCTGCTAATGTACTTACCCTTCCTCATCCCCCATCAGTGTTTCCCGACAGGTGGCTGTTGGCCCTTTGGGTGGGACCTTCTTCACTGTACAGGAATAGCTGAGCCCTGAAAGTTCTCAGCTTCCCTGGGCCCCGGGGCACTGAGCCTCAGCCCCTGGCAGGGACTCCGTCCCTGGGGACGCCCCTACAGAGACTCCTACTGTGCAACCTTGAGCAAGTTGCTCAGCTAATTCATGCTTGTTAAACAGATGGATGGTAACCCTCCTGCTTCTTCCCAGCTCCGCTTTCAGTGACATCAAGCTGGTGGCTTGAAATGGGCCGTGGCTGGAGTATTTATACCACGGAAAGTGGCAACCGCTACAGAACTACAAATCAGGGCCTCCACCACCCTCCCAGTTGTAACACATTTGCCAGCACAGCAGAGCATGCGGGTAAGGACAGACCCAACCTCATCACGTTCTTTGGGGACCAAATAAGATGTTGCCTGCAAAACACTAGACTAGCCCTGGAGCCCACTCCGTGCTAGGTAAATGGCAGACACTCTTGAGGGGATGTGAGCGAGGATGTGAAGAGCGGATTGCACAGTAAATTCTCCTACGTGTGGTGGTTTCTACGTGGGCTGCAGAGGCATAATTAGAAGAGCTGGTCATTTCCTTTCCATTTCCCATATCTGGAATAGCTACAGGGTCCAAGTACATTTGCTAAACAGAAGAACAAAGGAAGTGTGAGGCTTCGGTTGTTTTTTTTAGATGCCGCATTTGACTTTGTAAACAAACCAAAGACCCTGCCCCGCCTGCAAGTCACACACAGCTGCGGAGCGAATGGCAGCCCAGTTCTCCTCCAAGAGCAGCAGGTACCAGCGCCCCAGAGGCCTCCCCCTCCAGGCAGCCCTGAGCTCTGGGGCAGCTGGACTGCAGAGCAGCCTTCTTCCCCCGTACTCCCACCTTGGTTGCTAAGATACTTCCTCCTCTGTGGGTCCTGCTGTCCTGTCGGAAAGGGGCTGCCAACAGCCTCATGTGCATCCACAATTGCTTGGCCTGAGCCTCTCAGTTTGGTGCTCAGACCCATGCAAATTTCTGTTCTCTGTGGACAGCAGTCAGAAAGCACATGGCTGCAGGCTCTCGGGGGCCCTCTGGGCGCTCCCTGCTCTAGGTCTGTGCCTCTCTCCTGGATCCTAGGAGACTCAACTCCCACTTCCGTTCTGAGAACACAGCCCGGTACCAAGGTTATGCTGCCCGTGTGCAAGGGCCGCAGGGCAGGACCACGGCCACCCCACCCACTATCCCTACGCAGCGGCCACTGAGCCCTTCACCCAGCGCTCCTTTACCTACGCCCAGATTCTCGCCCAGAGTGGCTTTTGCATAATCCCTTAGAGAACAAAATTGCTTGCTCCCCTTTAGTGCTTCAGAAGCCCCCGCGGGTCCCCCCACACCGTAACACAAGCCACAGGGCTGAGTAGTTCTCTGATACAGAGGGAATAATTACCTCCTGGTGAGGGGATAGGAGAATCCCAGCCCCACAGGAGTCGTAAGTGAATGCAGGGAGAGTGCTGGAGAGTTGTTTCTGACATTAGTAATGCTTGAGAGATGTTCATGTCTCTCACTTCTGCCTCCCCAGCCAGGCTAAACGCTTTTGGTGAGGACCTTCTACCCCTGATGCTTCCATGGTGTTTGACACATAGTAGGAGCTCAACAAATAGCCCTTCCTTTCCCCTTCCTCAGTGTCATTCTTCAGAAACAGGACCTGTGTTACCCTCTTTGTGTCTGGCTCTCAGCCTGCAGTCAAATCAGGGGTCTGTGCTCATCACTCAACAGAGATGCCAGTACACTAAATGACCAAACCATGGATTTGAAGCGAGGGCAAAGCCTATTAACGGAAATTCTTGGCAAGAATTCCTTTGTAAAAAATCCGTGTCTCCTGTGCTGACGTAGAGGTCATCCTTCAAGGCTCAGCTCCCCCTCTGTGCAGGCTTCCGCAGCCCTGCAGGGGCCCTACTTCCTACGATTGTGTGTGATTGTCTAATACAAAGATAAGGATGTGGGGAAAGTCACGACGATGTCAGCTTGCCTGCTGGGACTTTCCAACGTTACACTAGGGTAGTTTTGTCTACTACAGAAAACAGAATGCACGACCATCTAAGGTTCAGAATCCAGAAGATGAGTGTGTTTTGGCTCAAAATATATCACAAATCAGAAGGTGGTTTTGCACTAGGTCAATGTGACCCAGCGGAGAGAATGGTCTAATTTATCGAACCAGTTTGCCTGAGTAAGGTTCCTTTTCTCTGCCTGGGTCTTAGGGGGAGATAATCCATCAAGTCTTTAACACTTACCCCACCACCCGCTTTGGGTGGTGAAGACGACTTAAGGGAAAAAGACTGACCAGTGAGGACCCAGCTCTGCTCCGATGGGGAGTCATGGGTCACACCAGGTCACCAGAACCCCTGACAGCTGGCCCTCTTCCTCCCATTCTTCTGAAATGGAAAATTCAGAGCCACTCACACCAGAATGGCCATAAGCCATGTGCATCCCGAGGTGTTTTCCACCCTGGGGTCCCGAGAGACTGATGCCATTTTGGCATTTTTAGATTTTTCTCCCCACTCACCCAAACACTGAAAGCAGGCAGCGTGTAGGGTGAAAACCCGCCTGCTTGGGCAGCTCCAGGCCAGCGGGCCAGAGCCCGCAGGAGGTGCTCCCTGAAGCATAAAAAGGAGGGTGTAGGAGGCTTTCAGTAATGGATTTCCACCACTCTGAAGCAGAATTAATTTCCTGTTCCCATGTTCCCACAGCACTTCATGCATATGACTGTTCTGGTACTGAGCCTATGATGCTACAATTAATCATATGTGCCCGCATCTTCTTCACTAGGATGTGAGCACCTAAGAAAAAAATGACTACATCTTATTAACCCCACATTCCCTAGTGCCCAGCACAGTGCATGACCCAGTATGGACACTCAATAAAGTCTGATAACTTCTAGCTTTATGACATGAGCAACCCAGAGCTAGAACGGCTTATTTATTTACAGTCTGTAACTCCTCCTTAAGTTGTGAGTGCCTGGAGGACAGGAATCATTTCTTATTCCAACTCAGCCATATAACATAGTGAATATATCATATGGCTGAGTATAGCCATATAATATGGTCATATGGTTGGTTATTTGGACCCAGTTCTTTCTGACTAGGTCCAAAAATTCTGGGTCCAAATTCTGTCATTTACCTGCTACGTGTGACTTTGGGCAAGTGACTTAACCTCCCTGAACCTCAGCTAACAGAGGTTATGAGGATTAGGTGAGATAACACTTATAAAGTGCTTGGCATCCAGCCAGGCACGCAGTAAGAGCCCAGGGATTAGAGGCTGGATTTATAAAACCAGAGTCCCCCGGGCATGGCTGACATTCGGTCAGTGTCTGTTGAATGAATTTGTAATTCCCTGCCCTGTAGTTCCTGGTCAGAACTCCTGAGTCCCCAGCCTGACCCCACAGAATATACGTTGGAAAAAGTCAGTGGT
This sequence comes from Physeter macrocephalus, assembly GCF_002837175.3. Classification (NCBI taxonomy): domain Eukaryota; kingdom Metazoa; phylum Chordata; class Mammalia; order Artiodactyla; family Physeteridae; genus Physeter; species Physeter macrocephalus. The sequence goes on from NC_041228.1 coordinate 7,929,853, forward strand.
CTGTGCAGTCAGATAAAAAGAAACAGAACAGATGGAAAAAGTGGGGACAATAAGCACCTTGGGTTCTTTTCCTTGCGAACTCCTGCCAAGATGTTGTAACCCTCTGATCTGATTCCCATATTTCTGAACAAATGAATTATTTCTTAGCTTCTTTTTATCCAACTCTTCCCTGAGCAATAGCAAGATGAAAAATGACATTTTCCAGCTTTTGGTGGGGTGAGGAGATGGGAAGAGGTGTGGGAGGACAGATGGGCAAGGAAGCATTGTGGGTTGAGAGTTCAGTTCTGAAGGCCCTAAATACCCAGAGCTGGCATTGGATCTCCTGCGGGCCCAGCATCCTAAGCAGGCATTCACTCCCCCTCCTCTATATGGCACATCCCTCCCCCTCAAATAGAAACCCACTGAGGATGTTTCATCATACACTCCTGATGTTTTTCTTAAAACAATTCAAGATGTTAAAATAAAAGTAATAAATAGAGTGAACTCAGATCAAGTCACAGGATGCTCAAAGTAGACATCAGCAAGGAAGATTTTTTTTCAGCCTGGTAACAATCAACCCCAAAAAACTCTGCCTTGAAGCCACAGAATGTCTCGGGGATTAGTAGGCTCATGAACAAATGTCAAGGACCAGATTCCACCAAAAAGCCCCATCCCAGGCCTCTCGGGTTGGACATAGCTCTGGAACAAGAGGCCAACCTACCGCTGGTTTCATTTATTAGTTTATTAGTTTTATTTTTTCAATTTATTGGTCAACTGCTTGTTTGGTCAGTTGAGTTGAGCTGGGGGAGAACCATTCAGGCAATGTGTCCAGACAGTTTCACATAAAGTCACTCATGCCATATGGGAGACCTGCCAGGAGGCAGCAGGTAAAGGGGAAGAGTGAAGTTTGGAGTCTTGAGAGCTGGGTTTGCGACCTGCCTGTGCTTCTTGATGGCTATGTGGTTTGGGTCAAATAACTTCCACTGTCTACACCATACTCTCCTCATCTTAAAATGGAGGAAATAATGTCTACTCCATGGAGGCATTGAGTAATACATTGTATAACCCGTGTAGGAGCCACAGCACACATGTAGACAGACACACAGTGGGCACATGAAGAATGTCAGTTCTCCTCTCCTTTCCTACTTTGGGCAAAGCATTGTGTTGGATGATATGCAGAATGTGAAATCAAAGTTACAGACCTCTAAGGTTCCTCCAGGTCAGACATCCCATTACTCTCATTTCTAGGGCAAGGACCAGGCCAGGGCCAGACTCTCTCCCTTAAATTTAAAGCTTGAACACAACCACCAAAACCCTCTGGAACAGACTGATGAAGACAGTGTCACCCTGAAGAGGTTGTCCATCCACTCCTGCTGAATACATCCATGAAGCTGAGACCTAGTTGGACATCTTTCCTTTGAGTCTACAAGCAGACTTCCAATACATTCCTTTTTTGCTTAAGTTAAATAGAATCTGTCTCTGTTGCTTGCACCCAATGAATCCTGACTAATCTCCTCCCGGGGCCAAGGACATCATCCTAATATACAGTTGAGAAGCAGTCAACTAAAGATGCCCATGTAGCTGTTCGGAGAATAGCACTTACCAGGCTTCTGGTACCACCCGAAGGGATAAGTGCGGACCTCAGCATCAGGAGAGCCACAGTCCAGAATGCGCCAGGCTCCTCCATTTTCCTCACTGCACATCTGAATTCCCAAGCTGTTCAGAGTTAGGCATGTCACCTCTCCTCCTGGAGCAAAAAATAACCAGGACCAGGAAAATGATCACGATGGAAGATTCTAACAGAATGAGAGAAATTCTGCAAACTCATTCTTCAGCAGACATTTGAGGTGCAGCACACTATTCCAGGGATGATCTTAGTCACTGATGAAAAACCCGCTACCGTAATGAGCTTCTGATCAAAGAGGTCATCGATGGAGACAGCACAGACCCATCGTGTGCCTAGGGCTCTGCTGGGGCTGTGTTTGCATCATACTCCTTGGTCCTCACTCAGCCCTAGGAGGAGGGTAACATTTCCATCCCTATTTACAGATAAGGAAACCAAGGCTCAGCGAGATTAAGTGGCTTGTCCAGAATCAAGATTTAAATGCAGATCATATGGATGGATCCAAAGTTCACCCTACCAAGCTGCCTGACCCAGGTCTTGAAAGCTGAGCAGAAGACAGCTAAGTGAGCCATGGCAGGAAGGCTACTTGGGTCAGGTAGAAGAGTCGTGTAACGCTGACCGGGCACTGGACCAGGAGCCATGTCCCAGCTACCATGTTTATTAGCTACCTCCCCTCTCCAATCCCCCACTTTCCCATCTGTGAATGAAGGGTACTCTTCCCCACCCACCACGAGGAGATGCTGAGGATTAGATCAGACTGTAGATGTGAACGGGTTTTCTAGACTGTAAAGTGCTGTATGCAGACCAAGAGGGAGTTACCATTATTACCTTTTAACTGGGAAACGTTCAGAAAGCCAAAGCCGGTGCAGCACGGGTCCACGTCACACAGTCGTTCACATTCGAAGAAGCTGGCGGAAGGGGAAAAGAGCAGGCCTGAAGGTTTGTGCTGGGCAGGACCTACGGGGTGGGCCGAATCGCTAACACTGACTTCTGGGGGCCTGCTCTCTATGACGACCCTTTCCTGAGTCCAGACACACAAGCTCTGCTCCCGCACCCCCATCCCAGCACCAGGGTCAGACTGATCCCCGTTTCCCACCCTCCTTCTTGTCCCCCTTCCTGTCGGCATGGGTGGTGCCCAGCCAGAACTCAAGGCAGACTATCCTGTATCATCTTTTAATCTCCATTTTCAAAAGCAGATCTTAAATGCCAGCAGCATGGCATAGTTTCATAAACCAACAAAACTTCGTAGATCAACAATTCACAGATCAATGACTCTCAAATTCTAACTTCAACAGGGGGAGCTTGGTTAAAATTCAGATTCCTGAGCCCCCTGTAAATGCTGATTCAGTAGGTCCGGGGTAGGACCCAGGAATGCAGTCTGTAAAAAGTCCTCCTGGTAATTCTGATGGGTGAGATCCACAGACTGGTGGAGAGAAACATCACCTTTAATGAAAACAACTAAATTACATCTGACTAATTAAATCAATAATAAAATACACTTTTAAAATAAAAAATTATATAAATTAAAAGTCCTTATATGCCTATGGTCCCGTTGAAAGTTCTGCTTGCTCTCTGGATTTTGAATGCAGCACAGGAAGACTTCGCCGATCAACTTTATTACAATGCTTGATAACTTGTATTAATTGATAAAACACGGGTCAGTGTTTCCCTTTTGCATCAGCTGACCAGATATTCAGGGCTAAATGTTGTGCTGACTGTTAGTAACTGACCGTAGCCATGGTTTTTAGATAGTTACCTCCTTATTACTTTTTCACCCTTTGCTTTGGGTTTTACAGTCTTTTACGCTTGTGCCTTTAACTGATATTATATCACCATCTGTATGAAAACAGAAGGGTCTTAATAATAAGTATTGCAGTGGGGCGGGAGTGAATGGAAACAGCTTACCCATTGGAAATGGATTTGTTAAACATGGGCACTTTGTTTCGAATGGAAATCCCCATCAGCTTTTGGAACGGCAGGCGAGTGTAAAACTGCTTCACTTTATCTTGCAGTACAACTACACAGAGGAAGAAAGACATTAGATTATTTAAGGAGAGATGTGTTGTAGCCATAAAGATACTTTTGTAGGGGGACAAAGGTGTACAAACCATACTGAAAGCTTCCGATTAAGATGGCATATTAAACCCATGTACTTACAGTCTGCTCCCACCCCAAATCTCACTAAAATAATAGTAAAGGCATATACCCCCAAGGCAGAAGAGAACAGGAGAGGGGAGAGAGAAACAAAGTTTGGAAGCTAGAAGAAACACAGAGGAGTAAAAGTTGACCTAATAAATCTAAGAAAGCTGAATTCTCGACTTTTCTGTGGGAAGAACTGAGAAGCAACCCCATACACCTTCTGGAATCCCCAAAAAGTTTAAGTATCAGCAGCACTGGGATGAAAGTGAGCTAAAACAGAACGGGCTGGAAAGCTTTTGAAGAAGCAATCAGGTCTCCAGAGGCCCTCCTCTTTTTTCCACAGCCAACAACTGCCCCTTCCTACCATGGAAGGGTGGGGTCTCTCGGGGGTGCCAGGTTGAGTTGTAATGGACGGAGTACCACACCGAAGCCGGGGGATTTTTTCCAGTCAGTCTACATGGTGAATATTGAGATCCCCTAATTTTCCAATCTTATTTGGCATCTAAACCACAAGCAGCCCCAGGCCAGATAGTACAAGATTCCTCTGGAGGAAGGGCCTAGACATACGGACGTGAGGGAGTCCCCAAAGGGTGGCCCAACTAGATTATCCTACAAAGAAAGCCCAAGTCAACAAGCTCCCACAACACACTCAGAGCTTCCCAGTTGGCTTCTGGGCCCCTGTCTTACATTTAAGTGGAAAAATCAAGGGTCACCAGATACCTGAGAAAGGCCTCCAGCAAGGAAGATAGAACAGTAAATGAAAGATCTCAGCATGACGGAAGAAATGAAGACCAGGCAAGGTGAACCCCACTCCACCCAAATAGTATCATTAATGTTCTCAGAGGGGTAAAGTCAACTTCTATCTTGTTGAAACCACAGCTGTTGGGATTTTCTACAATAAATGGCCAATTGGAATTCCACCTGCTATGTGCAGAAACCATGATCTCTACGAGCAGTGGGCTTCCAGAGCGAGATTATTCTCTCTAGTCAATTTGATGCATTTCTAAATGCCTTTGCATCTCTACAAGAAGCCTGGGTAACTTTACTTTTGGACACCTTTTTTTTTTTTTTTTTGGCCGCTCCACGCGGCCTGTGGGATCTTACCTCCCCGACCAGGGATCGAACCCGTACCCCCTGCAGTGGAAGCGCAGAGTCTTAACAATTAGACCGCCAGGGAAGTCTATTTTTCAAAGAAGAAGAACTGATCTGGATATTTGTAAAGCCACAGAGCCAGCAGCCCACTAAAAATGCAGTTTGGGTTGATCCAACCAAGCACTCACCTTTCTTCTGGAAGAGGGCACTTGGCCTGCGGGGCAGGATCAGTCTGCAGCCCTTGGGACTGGACTCCAAGACATCATCACACACCTGGGCTTCTGGGTAGAGGGTGCAGGTGAAGTACAAGGGTGCACTGTCTGTTACCTCTGCCAGCTGACAGAAAGAGGGCTCCTGGACACAGCCTACAGGCAAGAGAACAGTTGGGTGTTAGTCCTAGGGAGGCCAGCAGTAGAGGGTTACCTCTACAGGACCTTCTGGGAGAAATGCCCCGTGGGGACTCTTCCCAAGCAGGGAAGAGGCCCAGGTCAGTCAAGGCTGTCCAGTCTGGAAGGCCCAAGAAAAACACTAGGGTTCTCCTAGCTGGGGAGAGGGCCATGCACGAAACAGGGAGTCCAGGTGGCTCTGAAAAAAGGCAAAGTCCAAGAGGGTGAGGGGTCAGCTGGAAACTCAGAAACTCAGAAACTCAGAAATATGGGAGGAGAGAGGGTAAAATTCCACTGGATCATCATCATCCCAGGACCATCTCAGAGGCAGTCAGGACCGAAGACCACAGGCCACAGGGTGTGAAATTTGCTGGCGTTGTGAACAACCTCCCCGCTCCCAGTCCCGTGTCAGACTTTGCCACTGGTACATGTGAGCTCCCTAATGGGGAGGGATATGGCTGATTTTTATTTTCTCATTCCCAAGGTGAAACACAAGGCCTAGATCATAGCACCTGCGCAACACAGCATGTGCCTGTTAGGTAAAGGATGGATGGATGAATGGATGTATGGATTTATGGATGGATAGATGGATGGATGGATGGATGGATGGATGGGTGGATGGATGGATGGATGGGTGGATGAATGGATGATAGGTTCTGAGAACAGAGTAGAGACTAACTACACGATTAGCTTCTTGAAGATATGGGTTATGTCCTGTCTTCTGTATCACCCATGACACTTAACACTGAAGTGACCCCTGAGTTATGCTATTGAATTTGATCATATCTGTGTCTCAAGAGTTTTTAAACTAGGCCTGAGATGCCTGACCACAGGGTGGAGAAGAAGGAGGATGAGGTCTAAGGATACTTACGAGAAAGACACCACAGATTTGCCTGCTGCAGTGAAAACAGGTGTTTGAAAAGCCAGTGCAGCTGGCTGGGCAGGGATCGGTTTCCATTGACAATGACTTGGTTAAGGTCCACAGGGGAGAAAAGGTCTGTTGTCAAATCTGAAAAAGAAGGGGCAAGTCAACTTCCTTTGCCTTTATCTCCATAGTGAAAATCTCTGTCTCTCTGTCTGTCTGTCTGACACACACACACACACACACACACACACACACACACACACACATGCAGGCTGTGTGAGGCCAGAGCATGTCTGGAGTCAATAGGGTTGGGAGTCTGGTCAGGCAGGAAAGATTCAGAAGGTCCCAGAAAGCCCTAAAAATTATGGAGTTGCAAAACCTTAGAATCTTGGTTGGGGAGAAAACTTGGGAGCCATCTGGTTTAACTTTTCACCTAAGGCAGAACTCTTCCCCACGGTATTTCTGGCCGAGGTCCCTGCAGCCCTGCGTGACATGCCCGTGCCCACCGCAGCCGCCCACCCCATCATTAGGAAGTTGAGGACTCAAGTCGCCTCTTGGTAAATGCGAACCACTGACGCTCCTTCTGTCTTCCGAAGCCACGTGGAGGTTCTAACTTCCTCCCGATGGCAGCCTTCATCTGTGAAGACAGCTCTCAGCTCTGCTCAGCCCCAGACTTGAAAGTTCCAGCTTACACATCCCCCACCTCCCCCCACCCCCATCTTTCTTTGTGTCTTCATACGCCATGACTCTGGCTGAAGGTTCTTCTTGGGTACACCACTGCCCACGGGACGGAAGTCCAAGCTTTCTTCTTGGTCCGGGCTCTACCTGCATCTGGAGACTCATCTCTGATTGCTTCAACTCACACTCAAGAAGCATGTACACTACACTACATTAATTGTGTAATAATCTCTATTCTGCTCCCAGAACCCTGGCAATTCGAGCTCCTCACCTCACTGCTTGCTGCCCCAGGACTACTGTCCATGCTCACCTGCCCTTTACCCCCTCCTCGTCACCTGCCTAGTCCTCCTGTGCTTCAAGGACCAACATTGCTCCTTCCTGCTCCGATGTTCAGTGGCTCTATAAAGAGGGTCCCCAGCGCTGAGGGACCCAGCATCCCAGCCCAGGAGTAGGGGCACATTTCTGCACCTCATGAGGGCTCTGACTTCCCAGAGGGGCTTTCACTGGGGGCATAAAGCGGATCATGGAATCAGCTGGGGCAGGTTTACAGCACCCCTTAGCTTGGGGCTCTGGAATGAGGGGCTCTACAGCCCATGCATACCCCACGTCGCCTTGGACCGCAGCATCTTTTCAGAAGCCCACTCTTCAGGCCACTTAAAGCAGGCTCACAAAGGCTGGGTTTCCTCACCAACAACTATCACCAAAGGGGATAAAAGTGTACGAGGTCTGGCAGGGCCAGAAGTTTAGTGCAAACAGAGACCCCAGAGACCGTGTCGCCAGCCCCTCCTCTGTGCAGCCACCGCCCTTTGGTTTGTTGCTTCCCGTGCTACTGTACCATGGCTGGCTTGCATGCCTGTTTCCCTGCTGAACCATGCCTGGCACAGGTAGGAGCGCACACACCACCCCTTAAGGCAGCAGAGGAAGAAAGGAAAAACAACGTAGCCAGCCTAGAGGCTCACTTGTAGATCCTGGAGTCACACTTTGTCCTCAGAGCCTCTGCACAGGCCGTCCCCCTTGCCTGGAACTCCTTCAGCCAGGTGTTCTCTGGAAATGCCTGGCAGATCTTCCAGGCTCCTCTGAGAAGCCCCTGTTACCTGCTGGAGGCTGCCAAGCATCCTCCCTCCCTGCAATCCCTCTGCACTGACACCCCATCGCAGCCCTCATGACCCCGGCCCGCCGTGGCTGGCACATGGGAATTCTCACCAGCCTGGGAACTTCTGAGGGCACCGAGTATGTGCACAAAAAATGTCTGCTGGGTGAAAGAATGGATACTGCAGCCTCTCAGTTTATCCCTGATGCTGCATTAGGAAGAATCCATTTTCGACTTGTTCTCTCAAAACTTTGCAATCCTCTTGAAGGCCAGGAGGCCAATAGGGGGCTGCCAGTTGGGAGGCTGTTCTCCGCTTTTCTGTGTGTGTCTGAGACACTCGGAGTAACCGCAGTAACCGGAAGCAGAAAGGGGCACACTCCTCGCTGTGCTGTGACCGGGGAAAGGCCCCTCCGGGGAGCACCCAGCGGCACCGGCCAGGGAAGTGAGCCCCACCGCAGGGGAGCCCGTCAACGGGGTTGCTCCTGCAGGGGCGTTATCTCCTCAAGCCCAGGAATGTAATCAGCTGGGAAGGGGAAACCCAAGCTGGGCTTTGTCTATTCACCCTGAAGCCCTCCAGGGTCTTCCGGTGGGGGGAGGAGAGGGAGTCCTTCCTGTGGGAATCATGTGATAGCTTTGTAGATGCGGCCGGCCCGGCACAGTGGATAATGACGGATTTTACAGAACGTTCTCAAGGACAGGAAAACGTTCACATTCCCATGGCCTCGAGCAGTCTGGCTACCGCTCAGAGGCGCTGCTAGGGTTGGGGAATCACAAACGTAAATGTCCCCAGGGCAGGCTGGCCTGCAGGAGTGTAGGGTGCCGCGGGGTAGGGGCAAACAGGAGAGCCACACCCCATGGAGCGGGCAGCTCAGCTCAGCTCGAGGGTGGTCGCCAGGCAGAAATTTGAAGCCTGCTCTGCTAGAGCTTTTCCTCTGTTTCTCTCTACAGAAGCTGGAAATCTGAATTTTTATATAAAATCTTCCAATTTAAAAATACTGGCTCCGTTAAATAAAATCAGAAGTCTACTCTGCAAATCAAACAGAACTCGTCTGCCCTGTCCACCAGGGGCCACCAAGACTCAGCTCTCAAGTCCATGCTGTCTGCACCTGGGAGCAGCTTGTGTTCTAGAAGAACCTGGGCCTTGGAGTCAGCTGACCAGGGTTTGAATCGCAGCGTGGCTAATTTCTTAGTGCTGGACTGGCTGAAGCGAGGGCTAGCAGCTTTGAGCCCCGCGTTGCTCATGGTAAAATGGGAAGAATGACAGCGACGAGCAGGGCTGTCATAACTAACGCTTGTGAGGTGATGGATTGAAAGCACCAGAGGCAGGGCCTGGCACCCAGGAGTCTCAAGGGGGAGCGGGCTCACTGCTGCTGCCCTGCCTGGTGAGCTCACTCGCCTGCCCCTGTGGCAGCAGAGAAACCTGAACGGCAGCCACGGGCTTGGGAGGCTCCCAGGACACAACCAACAGGCCAATCTGCCAGTGCAGGCACAGATTGGACAGGAGAGGGGCCAGGTCTCTATGCAGGAGGGACCCCGCTAAATGCTTGCTCCTGAGAACAAGGGGAAGGCTCCTGTGTGGGTGCCCACTCCCCCACTCCCCCCACCTCGCTGGCAAGACTGAAGCTGCCACTACAAACCTCTGAAGGTGCAGAAGGGCATAGCTGCTAAGGCATTTGGACGGGAATATGCACCGTGACCCTAGCACGATCCCAAGCTGGGATCTGCTGTCCGACAGGCAATATAGGAAGAGAGATGGACTGGGGACAGAAACCTCGGGAAGGTTTGCTACGAGCCAGGCTCGGTGCTAGGATCATAATCCCAACTACCACGTAATAACAGCTACCGGTTTTTGAGCACCTGCTCTGTGTCACGGCAACTTATAGAATTTCATCTTCTAATCCCGTCTCATGGGTACTGCTATTACTCTCATTTAAAGAAGGAGAAACTGAGGCTCAGAGAAGATGACTTGGGGTTGCACAGGCAGATGGAGACAGGGCTGGGATTCAAACCCTGCTCTCCTGACCTGAGAGCCACACTCTGAATCAGGACACAGCTCTATGGACGCAGAGCGAACTTGTAACTGCTGAACAGCTAGGATGGGATGAGCCCCGGCTGTAATGATTCATGTACATGATCTCATTTTTATCTGCACCAAAGCCACGGGAAAGGGAAGAAACTACCACTGTGTGGGCATCTGGGGATATTATGTACCAGGCAATGTGCCAGGTGTCTTCCCTGGTATGTTCTCTATAAGAGGATAAGTGGAAAGCAAGGTACGTTCTACACAGCAGGAATCGAGGCTCATAGGAGGTGAGCAAAGTACCCACGGCCATGCGGTTCGTAATGAGCTGCCAAAAGCCGCTCCAGCCCTAGTCTCTCTGCTGTGCAATGTGGTGTTTCTCCTGTCGGGTGTGCTGTCCCCCACCACCGTGCTGCAGGCTGCCCTCCCTGCCCTCTCCCTCCCCCCTCCTCTCCTCCCCCCCCCAATCTGGCTCTCTTTCCCTCTCCCTCTGGCCCCAACCCCGCCTTTCAGCTCCACCTAAGGAACAACTGTAGCCTCAGGCAATGGAGAAGCCTCGGACCCCACACACACTCTGCCCCTAGGAAGGTGTGGATTTACATCTTCCACTGCATAAAATGACTCTCTCTCAAAAGACCCTCACAGACATCTCATTCATTAAACAATTCCAGAACATGTACATTTTGCTTACATTCTTCAGCGTGTACATAATGGATCTCCTCCCCCCCCCCCAATCTGGCTCTCTTTCCCTCTCCCTCTGGCCCCAACCCCGCCTTTCAGCTCCACCTAAGGAACAACTGTAGCCTCAGGCAATGGAGAAGCCTCGGACCCCACACACACTCTGCCCCTAGGAAGGTGTGGATTTACATCTTCCACTGCATAAAATGACTCTCTCTCAAAAGACCCTCACAGACATCTCATTCATTAAACAATTCCAGAACATGTACATTTTGCTTACATTCTTCAGCGTGTACATAATGGAAGGCACTGATCACCTTCAGATGAACCTTGCTCTTTAATAGTTTTTTGCTAGATTTGTTATTATGGTTGTTTTCTTTCTCAGCAGCAGTGGTGACTTTGCAGTCATTTCACCTTACTTTTTGTGCCAACTGCCCCTCCGAGGAGCGGTCCGTATTTACAAAATGGATGGTGGATTAGAAGCTTAGAGGGGCCCGTGGCTGCAGAATGGAGCAGTGTTCATGGGTCCACTCACCGACCAGACCCTTGGCATCACCATCTGTCTCCGCAGCCAGACACCAAGTATATTAAGAGGTTTGGGGTGGGTACCTGCTTCTGCTGGAGATGCTGGCCTTGCTTCCACAGCTCTTCTGCACCCCACAGACTCAGACCGAGACCCCATGTCAGAATCTAGGAGACAGAAAAAAAGGATTGCTGTTCTAACATTGGGGAGGAAAAGGGGAGCTAGTCCTCTGGTCACCAAAATGGTAATGACAATGTAGGAAATCCTCATGGCCCACAGCCAGGCGCCCCCGTACAATCTGGAACAAATCCAGTGGCACAGGTCTGCATTCTTTGGCCTTTTGTGGAACGTCAGCCAACCTCTCCATAAGAGAACTATTATTGTCCTTGATATTGAAATTGTCAGCATTGGTAAAGTCTTTCAGAGTTAACAGGATATGCTTATAAATATTGGTCTTTACGACCCCCCGTGGAGGGAAGGCGTAAGACTTCCATTTTACAGTCTTTCAGAGTTAACAGGATATGCTTATAAATATTGGTCTTTACGACCCCCCGTGGAGGGAAGGCGTAAGACTTCCATTTTACAGTCTTTCAGAGTTAACAGGATATGCTTATAAATATTGGTCTTTACGACCCCCCGTGGAGGGAAGGCGTAAGACTTCCATTTTAC
>NC_041228.1:7941642-7969384 GCF_002837175.3 Physeter macrocephalus
TTACGACCCCCCGTGTAGGGAAGGCATAAGACTTCCATTTTACAGTCTTTCAGAGTTAACAGGATATGCTTATAAATATTGGTCTTTACGACCCCCCGTGGAGGGAAGGCGTAAGACTTCCATTTTACTCTTGAGAAAACTGAGACTCACAGACTTGAAATAACTTATCCCAGAACATGCAGGTGGAAAGTAGATGAATTGGAATTTGAAAAAATTAAATGAAATTCCCAAGTCAGGAACAGGTCTTCCGTGACAGGGGAACCAGGTTGTAGGCAGGTCTTTGGGTGCTTCTGTTTAGTGGGGCAAATGTCCTGGAGAGAAGCAAGTCCTTAATTTTTCACCAGCTAGCAAATCATTTACCAGAATTTTAATTTTTTTTAATTGCAGTATCGCTGACGTACAATATTATAAGTTAAAGTTGTACAATATAGTGATTCACAATTTTTAAAGGGTATACTCCATTTATAGCCATTAAGCTACAAGGCTATATCGTACAATACAGAAATCTCTAATAAACAGAAAGCACTGGACTTGGAACCAGTGTCTGGGTCCCACCCCAGGACCACCTCCTGAGATGCTCCTGCGAGCATCTCACTTAACCTCTCCAAGTCTCTTTTTTTTTTTTTTTTTGTCTGAAAAATGAATAGAATATCAACCCCCGTATGTACCATATAGGTATTACTAAAGGAGAAAAGAAGTGTATAATCTCATTATATCACCTTAAAATGAAAATGACGATGGCGCCTTCCTTTTATTTTCCTCCCCTCTCCTTTTCTTCTTCTCCTTCCTTCTTCCTTCTCCTGCTCTTCATCCACCATCATCACTCACATTAATTAGCATGGATGATGCACCGGGTACTGTACTAAGTACGTTATAGGAATTACTGAGCCAGTGCTCACACAACTCTGTGAGGCCAGGACCATTTTTATTGCCTTGTCAACCATATGTTCAAGCTCACACGGGTGGGAAGTAAAGGAACCAGAATTCATACCCAGTCACTCTAAGCCCACCCTTTGTGCTCTCACACTATTTCACAGGCACAGAATCAGGTCACCAGTCCTATCGCTTAGAGGACTGGAGATCAGTCAGGAGGGACCGTGGGAAGAGGAGGGAAGTGGCGCCGTGGCCAGGATCTTTCCTCATGCCTCTCACCCAGCACCCAGGACCATGACATGTCATGATCCCCTGCCTGTCTGCCCCCTCCTGAGGCTGGGGCCCTTTCCAGGTCACGGCTGTGCCTCACTCATCTCTCTCACCAAGTCAGACTCATCCCACATGCCTTTCACAGTCCCTGGCTCTGAGGAGGCACTAGGTCAATGTTCATTAAATTCAAAGGAGAACAAACGAAGCAGAAAAGAGATGCCAAATATGCATTTCATCAGAGCCCAACCTGTCCCGTGAACCCACGGTAGCATCAGCTCTAAGCAGGAGCCCATGGCACACCCACCTGGGGTCCTGTCCCTCACTTAGCCTCGGGGAAGGAGGGGCCTGCGGCCGAGGGCCCCTGGAGAAATGCCTCCATATTATATTTTTGCGGTGGCCTCAGAGCTCCCATCCTACTAACAAGGGCAGCTTGTGGTCAATGAACTTGATCTCACAGGAGCCGGTGCTTACTTCCTTCATCCTTCCTTAGGTCTCCACACTTTTCATTTTTGTTTTACGCTTTGGTATCTTATCTGAGGAGAGCTGGGGCCCTTCTACCCACACAGAGCACTCCCTTGGAAAGTAAATCTCTACGTTGTCTCTCTGGGGAGCAGAGTGCCCTGTGAGTGAGAAGTGGGTCCAGACCGTCTCCTGTGATCAGTGTCCTGCTCAGCCCCTCCCACCACAGAGCTTACCTTTCCAGAGATAAACCTGCTGGAAACTGGTAAAGGTGCTCTGGTTTCCTTTCAGGGGCGTCAGACCTGCAAAGAAGATGTTTATTTGTATGAGCTTGAGTGTGCTCGCTCCGACTGGGGACCCGCCAGGATCATAACTGCCTTACCTCCCCGACACTGGCCCCTCCTGGGCCTGAAACTCTGTTTCCCACACAAGGCGCATCCCAAAATCTTCTCGGAGCTTTCCTCCAGCTGCTGGTACAAAACCAGAGCTGGCCAGAATTATGGATGTTAGCATAACGGATGCCATCTTGGGCCCCTACAATCCTTTCTGTCCTTCCACTGACCCTGCCTAGGGCTGTACTGTGCCATAAATCACTTCTCTGTCATCAGGGCTTTGTAGTTAATAGATATTGTTTAATGATCATTAGGTCCAGGTGGCCTCTATGCTCTGGTAGCCTCCAAACAATGATGAAGACCTTGCCTGATGTGTTCCCAGCACCCACGAGACTAGTTACCCATTCATAAATCTTCACTTAGGAATGCACGTCCTGTTTCCAAGCACGTACCCCCATACTCTAGGTTAATTATAAAATTGTCCTAGCGGCTCCTCAGTAGTGCAGAGTGCAGCTACTAATGCTTCCAGATCATTGATGCTCAATCCCCATCCCACCCTGTGAGCAAGTTACCCTATAATAAATAGACCCATTGAGTATTTGGAGCTGCCTGCCTCATTTTACGGTGTCAAGATACCGTCTCAGTTCAGCGGGCACTTTTCGTTCCCTCCATCCTCCAAAACTAGAGCCCACGTGTCTTTCTTAGAGCACCAAGGGGACTACTGTGGGGAGGGGTCAGGAACCTGTGACACTGAGCATCACTTAAGGAACTATGGATTGGTTTAAAGTGAACCAAACTCATAGAAGACTCAACAGCTGTGTTAATTTTCCATGTCACTTACGTCCTCTGAGACTCTTGCCCCATTGGCAAATGGGGATAGTATTTGTGAGGCTGGGAATGTCTATCTTCAATCTCATGCTTGACCATAATTATCCAGCTCCTTGAATGTACTGTGAGCTTCCAGGGGCTGAGAATGGGCCTTATTCCTCTTTATATCACCCACACCTATTATTATCCCTGCCATAGAACCAGCGTTCAGCACCGTAACGAATGCAAAGACAAACGAATAAGGAAAACAAAGCAATCATTGATTTTCAGAGCCCACCAAGTAAATGCAGAGCCTCATCGGCCCAAGCACAAGAAGGCTGGCCACCAAATTAGTTTTCCTAATGCAGACTTCTGATCCTGCACTCCATTCCCCAAAACTTCCCCAGTTCAATATTGTTGATGGTGAGAAGATACATAGAACAGAAGGAAACCTTATCCCTCCTCTTCCCGGCTAATGGTTTAGACTGTCCAGACATCATTCCATGCCTTCCACAGTAACTGAGTTAAAATACCCCTGTTACACAAACAGGCCTGCAGACTCTGGCTTCTGTGATCTGCTCTCTCTGTAATCAAGGCTGCAGGAACACACACACATTTAGAACTGTGGGGCTTTGGCATGGAGCCTGACTCTCGAGGGTTGATGGGTGTTGTGTGGTCTTAATTGACTTTAGGACACTTCTGCAGAGATCACGTGCTACATCTGGGGTTGTGGCGGGGGGGGGGGGGCGCATGGTATGGGTAGTTTGAATCTACGACATGGGAGTGGGCACGATCCTAAACTGGAAAGCCTAGGTTTCAGAGTCCATCTTTTACAGGCCATTTTCTCTTCTCTGTCTCATCACTTCCTCCACGTCTCTACTTATATTCCTTGCCCTTCCTACATTAACTACGCTCCTGAATCCTTGTCTCAGGCTCTGCTTAGTGCTCATGACAGCTACTGTGAAGAACTAAGAGAGCCATCCTGTGTGGAGGTGTCCATCATACATCTACTCCAGAGGCACCTGGTGACCATGAACATTACAGATGCATGTAAGTGCCTCCACTCCGCTCCCAGCACCCCAAGATAGTGACAATCATTGATACAAAACAGACTCCCACAAAGAGAACGCCAGCCATCGGGCTGAGCCTCACCATTAATCAACAACATGAAGCCTTTGGGATGCAGAAAAAACCCGGGAGTATTTCTTCCAAGGCCTGTCTTTCCTATCCAATTTTAAAGCCCTATGGGCACGAGGGG
The DNA here is from genome assembly GCF_002837175.3 of Physeter macrocephalus. Lineage (NCBI taxonomy): Eukaryota > Metazoa > Chordata > Mammalia > Artiodactyla > Physeteridae > Physeter > Physeter macrocephalus. Next base: position 7,945,642 of record NC_041228.1, read on the forward strand.
ACGTGCACTCTGCCTATTTTTTAATTCATCTGCACTACAAGGTGTTGTCAGAAACGAGGCATGTGCAGCCCCAGAGCTTCCCAAGCCTTTTTTCTTAGAAATAAGAAGATGATCCAGCCAACACCAAACAGCTGAAAACACCCGACATGTCCACTGGGAATGTGGGAGATGCAGACCCTGAGTGGACTCTTCTATTGAGACACACGTCAACCTGGCACCAGTTTAAACAGAAATCGGTGACAGGATAGAGAAGCCTCACAGCCAGTGAAACGGGCTGATAAGACTGCTTTCGGGTGATTTGTGGGGTTGTTTGTTTTGGGGTGTATTTGTTTGTTCCGGGTAATATTAGAAGTCTACCCTACTCCCGAGGAGCAGCAAAGGGTTGGTTGGCTTAACAAAAGAGGAGAGAAGTGCTAAAGGGGGTTCTGTGTCCCACAATCCTTCATCAGTCCATAAGATGAGCAAATAGGAGGCCCACTATACTTTACTAATGTCCATATCTGTCACCCCAACTAGCCTGTGAGCTCCTTGAGAGCAGAAACCACTCTACCTGTCTCTGTAGTCTACTACCTGGCCTGGCACCTCCCACCCAGCTGCTTCTCAGGACGAGTGATGGCTGGGCTGGCTCAGCAACTCCCCTCCCCATGGCTGTCGTGCCTCTCCCAGCTCATCTCTGCAGTGTACACTTGACCCGCCGCCTTTCCTGCACCTTTTGTTCCCTTCTCCCCACAGCCCTTTAAAATCTTGAAATAGAATATGCTGGTAGATGACATTCATTCCCCAATATCTGGAGTACAGCAGCCCCAGAGAGATGTCCAGGGAGCAAAATTCTCAATTACCAGACTCCTTAATTTGCTGGTATGATACAAGGATACCTCTGAAGCACTTTTCTGCTTCCAGTAAATTAGATGCAGGGCCATTGCAGCAGACAGCGAGAGATGCCCCTGGCAGCTCCGGTCTCCAAAGCTTGAGTTGAAGCCCCAGCCATGGCACTTAATGCAAAGATAGTTTCTTGAAGTGCGACACGTCACGGCTACGAAATTCACTCCCATGAGCAAAAGAGTGATATAACCTCACACTTCTGCCTCAGATTGCCTCTGCCTCACCAGATTGTCAAAAGGATCAGTTGAGTTGATGGATGTGAAAATGCTTTGTAAAATGCGACACGGATACTGACGCGCTTACTATTCGAATTTAGTGTGTTCCGTTGGGTTGTGATTTCCTACAACTGGCAATCAATTCACTTACATTTTATAAGAAAATACTCATTCTCCATGAACCACCTGCTGAAGCAGACCCTTGCCGTACCGGTGAGCTGAACAGTGAGAGCGGATGTCCAGACCCGACATCCTACAGAGCCCCTCTGCTGGATGTGCAACTGGGGGACCAGGGACTTGGGGTTCGGAAAACCATACCTTAAACTACAGCTTGTAGAGCACGTTAGCACTGCCTTATGTAATATATTTAAAAAGTGTGCCCCCATTTTACAGATGAAGACCCTGAGGCTCAGGGTGGTTAGGTGCTTTGAACAAGGTCACGGAACTGGGGGACGGCTGGGGAAGCAGGATTTAGCTGCAGTATTTTAAATGCCAACCATTGCGCCAGGGTCTCCAGTATCTACTGAGTGCCCGCCTCGCTCCAAGCACTACTCCAAGCGCTTCACATGCTTCCCTCCTATAATCCTCCCAACCTCCCCAGGCGACAGAAGTCACCATTATCCTCATTTTATAATTGGAAAGACCAAGACGCAGAGAGGTCATATAACGGGTAAGCATTCACACTGGGATTTGAATCCTGGGGTCTGATTCCAGAGCCTGTATTTTAAAGACCATCTAACCATTTGCAAAATGGAAGGAAGAGGCTGGCCCTCAACTAACCGTGGGAGGGATAGAAATCCTCTTTATCAGCCCTATCCCCTTCCCACGTGCTACCAATCCACTCCACAGTGTCTCCTTCAGTTGTTCAGACACCTGGAATCCTCACTCCTCCTTCCGTCCGTCAGTATCCCTCCATCAATATCTGCCATTAGGAAAAGGTACTTATCAGCTCTTCACACTTTAGTAAGAATTTAAATCCCTATGTTTATTTTCTCAAGGGTTAATTGTACTTAAGGCTGACGTCTTATTGTGGGAAAGAAGGGTTTGGCCCTATTGTTCCCAACTGGAGGTGGCCTCCAGATCAGTCTGTGTGCAAGTCAACCTTCAATTTGGAACATCATGAATATGCCTCAGGCTGCCTGAAATCCCCATCAAAGGGTTCCCTTCTTAAAGCTTTGCCAGCACCCCAAAATATATATATACACAGAGGGCACCGAAAAAAATAAAGAACTTCAAAAGCCTTCGGTAATCACTCCTTCTCAGGGAGGCCACACAAGGGCATAGTCTTCACTTCTTGGGCACGTACCAAGCACACACTCTGTGTTAAGCATTTCACTCTGGATTTATTGCCCATGAATGGATCATATGTCTTTCTTCAAATGCTCGTTTCCACACTGGGCTACCTCTCAGAGTGATGGATACCATGTGTTTACTATCCATCATAGAAATAAGCTATTTGATTTTACTTACCCCAAAAGAAACTAAACCTCATGGAATTCCACAAATTCTGCAATATTTTTTCCAGGCTTTGGTAAATAGGCATTCCACAGATACTATGTATGTTCTCTATGCCAGGTTTTACGCTCCATGGTGTGAATCCAGAAATTAATAAGACACAGTTCTTATTATATATTATATAGTAAGTCCAGTTCTTAAATATAACAAAAAATGACAGATTTTTAAATGATAATAAAATCATCTAATATTAATACTATGTGTCAGATACCGTACTAAGTTCTACACGTGTATCATCTGGAAGTGCCAATATAGGGAAGCAGTTAAGAACGTCACTTTGGAGCCAGAATGCCTGGTTTCAGGTCCCAGCCCTTCTACTTGCAAGCTCTGAGACCTTGGAAAAACCCCACTTCTGTGTGCCTCGGTGTCTTCAGCTGTAAAATGGGGATAATGATAATAGTGCCTCCCTTTTTTTTTTTTTAATTAAACTTTATTTCCTGTTTGGTTGCACCACGCGGCATGCAGGATTGTAGTTTCCCGACCAGGGATGGAACCCGTGCCCCCTGCAGTAGAAGCGTGGAGTCTTCACCACTGGAGCACCAGGGGAGTCCCAGTAGTACCTCCCTTAAAGCACTGCGTTGAGGATTCACGAGTTAGAACAGGTCAAGACCTTGGAGCAGGACCTGGCTCCTAGTGAGCACCGTGGAAGACGTTTCTAGCACCATTATTGTTACTGTTATTGTTATTGTTTACCCTCTCCTTTCATCTTCACAACCCAGTGAGAGGGAAACTGTCATACCCCATTAGCAATTAGGCCTGAAGATATTTACTGGCTTGCTCAAGGTCACACAGCTGGTGTCCGAAGGTGGGATTCAACACCAGGGGGCAAACTCTCAGCTGGGCCAGGGAGAGAAGCAGCCAGGCAAAGGCTCAGTTTAGATGCACTGCCCACTGCCCTGTCTAACAGAGCAATGCATGGAGCGTGCGCAAAGCTCTCTGCCGAGGAGGAAGCAATAAGCCCTGCAGGGGTAGTCAGGGAGGGCTTTTGGAGGAGGTGACATTGAGCTCTCTGCCATTAGCGCCCCAAGGGCCGCAGTACACCGAGAAGCGTGGGAACTTCTCCAGGAGAAAGGACATGGTCTCTGCCAGCCCTTAGAGGACCACCTTCCAGGGCACCTCACGGCTCCTTTGACCTCTGTCCAGTCCCCTCCTCTCCTCTATCTGGCTGACACCAGCTCGTGCTTCCACCCCTCTCAACTCAGAGGGTGGTCTGGAACCACGGGGTCAAGTTCTGAGTTCACAGGCTGGCAGATAAATAGAGCAGAGAGGAGACAAGATGGAGCCAGCCTGCCCCCAACCTCACACTGGGTCCGGAAGAGGTAAGTGAGCAGCTGGGCCCCGTCCACGCTGAAAACTCAGACTCTCCAGGTCGGAAGGAAACTTCCAGGTCACCGACCCAGTGCTTCTCACACTTAGCGGGCCTGGCATTATCCAGACAGCCTGTTAGAACAGATTCCTGGGGCCTCCCTGGGGTCTGGGGGAGGCCTGAGAATCTGTATCTCTCATGATCATCTGGTGATGCTAAGCCTGCCGGTCGCAAGCACGCTGAGTGGCCCTGGCGCGGTGGCCCCTGGCTCAGGGCAGAGCAGTCTCCGCTCCTCCCCGCTGGAGGTCTGCTGAGAGGCAGCACAGGCCGGGGCTGGGGGAGGCAGAGAGAGGGCTGACTGGCCGCCGGGGCCTCGGGTGCTAAGGCCCCTCCCTGTAAAATGAGGAGTGGGGCGGATGATCTCAGGGGTGATCTCCTGATGCAGTGCTATACGCTTATGGGAAATGTTGGAGGAGCTTCTGACAGAAAAAAGGGCAAGGAGCAAGCTCAACGGTTATTTCTGTCAGTGGAGCCCCTGTCGGGGGCCGACAGCCCCTTGGGCCCCTGTATCTAGGATGCACAGTGCGGCGGCTACCTCCTGGAACCCCTGGACTGACGGGGGGAAGTACGCCCGGGGAGATAGCCCTGGGGGACAGATCGCATTTTTGGCCCCGGTTCCTCCCCCTTCCTTGTAGTCACACGCTTTACACTGGACTTTGCGGCTCCTGCCACTAAAGGATGGAGTATGTTTCGCCACTCCTGACTTCCGGTCGGGCCGGGCCAGTGCAATAAGGCAGTGGTGACAGGGACAGATCCAAGCCTCAACCTTCAACAGCCTGGCTTGTTTCCCTTGTTCTTTCCTGATTCTGCCCACAGGAGAACGTGCCCATCCAGAAGAAGAGGCACGTGAAGTAGGGCCAGGCCACCCTGGCCAAGTCCAGACAAGAGCGGTCAACCACCAAGTGACCCCCGAGACACGTGAAAGAGCCCGGCCAAGGTCAGTGCAGCTGCCCTGCTGAGCCGGCCTCCCCCCAAGCCAACCTGCGGCCCCAGAGCTACATCATGCTTCCCGTGGAGCGCTGCTGAGATGCTCTGGTTGTTTTCTCTGCAGCTTTTGGGTACAGTTTCTTTTCAGAAGGATAAACACCTCAGGGTATGGAGAGGGCTCACAGCAAAGGAGCAGACCTTGCTGGTGAAGACAGCTCACTGTGAAGGAACGCACAGGGGCAGAAGGCAGAGGCTTACTCTTGAATTCCTGGCCTCCCAGACGCAGCGTCGCCTGGCGGCTGTCTTGCTCATACGTCACCCCAGGACACGCAGCTTTAGCCTGGGCTTCCGAAGGGTCCCTCCAGTCTCTGACATGGCAAAGCAGGACATCGGGAGAGCTCAGCAACCCACAGATGATGGAACCTACGGAGTCATGAGAGGGGAGAGAAGTCAGTGTGATGGGGACCAAGCAGAGCCCCTTTAGAGACATGCGTCTGTGCCCTGAGAGGCTTGTAGGCTGTGGGCAGGGAGCAACTCCTCGGGAGTGGACACCGGAACTCAGGAGCCTCGTTTTAATTTGGGCTATCCTTCCCCAATCGTCCTGCAGTTGTCTTACTGGCAAATTCCTGAGAGGAGGGACACCACCTCCTCCTCCATGAGAGCCTTTCTTCATGGGGACAGCAGCAATGACACCTCTGATACCACCAGGGGTCTTACTGCCAGAATCCTCTGTCTCCATTTTCCATCTTTTTGAGGCTTCAAGGAAATAAACAGCTCTCTCTCTCTGTCTCTCATTCTGGTACACACACACACACACACACACACACACACACACACACACACACACACGGGAGATCAATCTTGAAGGAGCTCAGGAAGCAGTATTTAGATTCAAAGTAAGGAACTATTAAAAGCCAAGTGCCGCACACCCATGGCACAAGCTTCCCTGTTAGGAAATGAGCTCCTTGTCTCTGGATGTAACCAAGCCAAGGCTGTGTGTCCACATCCCCAGGATTCATAGAGAGAAATCCATTACTAGATTTGGTAACTGGAAGGCATCGGACTATTTTGTCTTGAATATATCTTCTGACTCTGAATTTTAAAAAAGCTACCCTAATGTTATGAATTTATTCGGTAAGCAGAAAATGCTACCCCCAAGCTAACTGAATTTGATAGTGATTTTCGTTAGGTAAATATAAGTAACTCAAATGTTTTGGATGCCTGTGATGTGCCAGCTACTATGATAAGTGCTTTAGGTATATTAACCCCCTTAATTCTTATTGACGTTATTCTCTCCATCTCACGGATGAGGAAACTGAGCTTCATATAAGTTAAGTACATTGCCCAAATTTATTGAGATCTAGAAATTAAATACTTTATGTATCATTTGGATACACAACCCTGTTAGGTAGTAGAGTTGTTCAGATTCTCCTGGGGAAAAAAAAGAAAAGGAAAGAAGAAGGAAATCTACCACCCCACAGCCCCTATTCCCTTCTTTATCCTAGTTTATGTCCAAACCCAGATAAGCTTCAAACTTCTTGCACCAAAATTTACCCAATGTAGATGCCTCACGGATGTCTGGCTTACGAATTGGACACTTCGTTCTCTCCTGTCGCACTTCTGACCTGAGTCGTCATCATTACCATCAGCAGCATCTCTGTGGTAAAAAGTTACCTGAGGGACCCACTGACTCTGTGGTTCTCAAGCCGGGGTGTTTAGACCGATTATATCAAAATCACAGAGAGAGTTTTGAAAGTGCTTGTTCTGGGCACCAACTACAGAGGTTCCGACTTGACAGGTCGCAAGGGTGGCATCTGGGCATTAGGCCTGTGAACAGCACCACAGGTGATCCTAGCGCACAGCCGGATCCCAGAATCCCTGGGCTGGGGAGGCCACTTCACTTCACAGATGGGGCTGTTTGAGGGACTGCACAGAACTCGAGGAAGGACCAGCGGGCAGTGAATGCCTCGCCCGGCCTGGCCGGACCCAGAGCACAGGGCAGCAGGGGTGTGTAAGCGCCTGCCGAGAGCCCAGAGGAAGCCTGAGCTCTGCGGCTGCCCCTCTCCGAAGCCAAAGAAAGAATCATGGACTTAAACAAGAGGTGGGGCACGTTTTTTCTCCGGCTCTCAGACCTGGGAAGAGAAACGCAGGCAGCTTTCTTCTTTAACTAACGCTCAAGCGTCGATGAGAACTCCGGGCGTCTGAGAGGTGGGCGCCAGCTGGAGATTTGAAATCACGTGAGCCAGCTTCAATTACGCTCCCGGGAGCCTCAGGCCACACAAGTGCCACTGAACCCCATTTCCAAGTTGCCTCAGTCCCTTGTTGTGTTACAAGTAGGCTCATGAAATGTAGGTCCAGAAGCCTCATGAATTTTCACTAATAATTATCAGTGGAAGCAAAGCCATTTCAGGGTTGGAGGTTGGAGGGGCTGGAGTCTTGCAGGGGCGGAGGGGACGGGGAGGAGGGGGACTCTACCAGGAATTAAATGCCTTTCCAGACTGCAGTAAAAGCACGTAGCGGGATTCTGTTCCTGGTCATCAGCAGATCCAGCCAAAGCTTCACAAGTTAAAATTCCAGGGCTGCCCATCAGACCAGACTGGGAAAAACATCTGCCTGATGTTTGATGTGTGTCTCAAAGAAAAGCTTAACTTGCAGCATTGCGAGGTGGTTGTTCAGATGAACATAATTCACAGATCACGGGTTACACTGGGAGGGAAAGACAGGCAAGCCTGCTAGCCAGAAATGTCACGGAAAAAAGGGTTGTGTGGGCTTACTGCTCCCCAGAGCAAAGTAATTATTCCATAGATGATCCTCAGGAAAATGAAGTCAACCTTTCCAATTTGAAAAATCCTGTGGTCTGGTGAGCAATCGAACATCTGGGGAAATTGTGGTATCCTCAGAAAAGACATTAAGATTAAAGAAGGCAGAAAGCACCCTGGATTTGAATCGCAGTGTTTCTAAATATAGGCACACATAAAGAGAACATATACAGACACACCTCAGAGCAGTCGCAGGTCTGGTTCCAGGCCACCACAATAAAGCAAATGTTGCAAGAAAGTGAGTCACGTGGAATTTTTGGTTTCCCAGTACCTATAAAAGTTATGTTCACACTATACTGTAGTCTCCTAAGGGTGCAATAGCATTACGTCTAAAAAAACAAAGTACATACCTTACTTTAAAAGTGCCTTGTTGCTAAAATATGCTAACCATCATCTGAGCCTTCAGCGAGTCGTAATCTTTTTTTACGATAGTAATATCAAAGATCACTGATCACAGATCACCATGACAAATGTAATAATAATGAAAGAGTTTGACAAATTTTGAGAATTACCAAAACATGACACAGAGACACAAAGCGAGCAAATGCCGCTGGAAAAATGGCGCGATAGACTTGCTCGGTGCAGGGTTGCCACAAACCTTCAATTTGTAAAAAAAAAACGCAGCATCTACGAAGCACGATAAAGTGAAGCACAATAAAATGAGGTGTGTCTGTGTGCCTGTGTCTGTGTATATGTGTGTGTATAGTGTCTATTTTTTTGCTTATCTAAACACTGACATGAATGCACATCACATAACCACAAAGCATTAAACCTAGAAGGAATTTTAGGATTCAACTTACTTCAATCCACATTCCTGCCCAGGCTCCTGTGACCTCCAACACAACATTCTCACTGTAACCTCTGCTGGCCACTGCGAGCTGACCTCAGCAGTTTTCAGGAGTCACCTTGTTTGAACACCCAGCAGCATTCAGAACTGCTGACAACTTCCTTCCTCTTTCAACCATCTCCAGTCTGGTTTCCATGACCTGCTGCTCTCCTGGGTCTCCTCCTCTCTGTCTTCTATGCAGACTCTTCATCAGTTATGTAGATATTCCCCAGGGATCAGTCCCACCCTCCTCCATCTTCTCACCCAGCACCCGCTTCCTAGGAAATCCATCCGTACCCACACCTCTGCTACCACCTCAACGCTGGCTGTTCACACATTTCCATCTCCCTCCCAGACTCCCTCTCTGAGCTCTGGATCTTTGTATCCAAAAGCTCAGTCCACATTCTGTGAATGTCTTCAAGCCACTTCATACTTAGCATATACCCCATATGGACCTTCCCAAATCTCCCTTTCCCATCACCAGATCTGACACCTGATATCTTCCATCGCTCACCATACAACTGTCCCACCAGGTGACCAAGCTAGACAGCCAACAGTTATCTACCTCTGAGTCTGGAGGGAATGATGTACAGATGCTGGAGTTGATCATAGCCTTGGGTCTGTAGACTGATAAGTCCCGTGTCATGGATGATGTTCTCCAGAATACGCGGTCTCCCCGACTGAGCTCAGCTCCCAGGGATGCCCACTCTGACCAGACTCTCTCTCCTCTCTTACCATCTAAACACTACCCGTCCTGCAAAGCCTGGATCAAGTCTCTCCTCTTCCAGAAAGCTCTCCCTGACCACCAAGTCCCCTTGACATCTCCCTCCTCTGCACTCAAGCCTCCTGTGGCCTCAGACACTTGTGTCGCCTTGTGTATCGAGCCAGGTGCACAGCGGAGCTCCATACGCGCCTGGATGACAGCACAGATGAGGGAGTGAAGGTGATGGTCCTTCACGGTACCTTCGCCTCCCCGGCCACATTCGAAGCTCATTTCATCGATTCCCGATACCTGGGACACTGGATTGCCCAGGTAAGGCGATCACTTAAGGTTTACAGCTGTGACTGTGAGTGAGGGAGGGTCATAAGAAGATATAGAAGACTACTTCACGTAGTTTTCAATCTTCAGAATTCTCCATAAGCTTAAGCTGCCAATCATGCAGTTGGTTACAGGTAAGTCCCTCTGTCACTAAATTAATAGCATACCAGGAGCCAAGCTCAAGTCCAGCATTTTGCACCCAGTATCTTTATAACGAATAGTCAAATAGGAATTATCATTATCTCTCTTTCATGGATAAGGGACCTACAACTTAGTTTAAAAAATTTGTTCAAGGAAAGTGAGATAGTGACAGAGTGATGACTAGAACCCAGGTCCGTCTGACCTAAGCCCCTTCTCAACAACCACGAGGCTACGTAGCCAGGGACACGGATTCATTTTTGAAAACAGAAGTCTATTCCCACTGTTGAGAGACAATTGAAAATTCCAGCCCTATGGGTCACAGAACCTGGTAAACAGTAGGCACTCAATAAATAATCAATCACTGAATGAATGGTCATGGGTGATGGGAATGAACTAACATTTTTTAACCAAATGTGGTGGGTGCAGCCTTCAGAGGTGGCGGTGAGATGCTGTTGAAGATACACGTGGGCTCAAATCTCAGCCCCATCACCCCGTGACTGTGTCATGAGCAGAGTGATTGGCAGCAGCTGTGGTTGAAATTCTCTGAGCCTCAGTTTCTTAGTTTGTGAAAATGGAGCTCGAAATACCCCCTCTGAAGGCAGCGCCAAGGACAAACGTGGTGTTAAAACGCAAAGTGGCCAACAGAGTATGCGACCTGTTGGAAGGGTGATGATAGTCCCTAATTTTGTGAATATCACTTTCTAAGTGAGTGTGGCCACTTCCCCAGGCGTTCTCCGTGTTGTGTATCCTGTCTTCTGCAATCCCACGCCTTGCCCAAACTTTGTAGACCACAAAGTTTGGGGAAGGCGTGGGATTGCAGAAGACAGGATACACAACACGGAGAATTGTGTTGTGGAAGAGGGAAGCCCCAGCCCTCACTGTCATGTTACCTCCTTGGACCTGCGTGAGGATGAAGCCATCGCAACAGGAATCACGGTCACAGGCAAGAAGACAGAAGAGATGGACTTCGGTCAGACTGGCTCCTGACGCTGAGAAGGCGACGGGGCTGTACATTCCGGAGAGCACACTTTGGAAACCAGTCTGTTCAAATCTTTTCTGACCTGTCGTGGTGAATTCTTGGCCTGGGGAAAAGGTAGGAAAAAAATTATTTTCAGATCTCAAAACAATGCAGAATTGAGCAGAGCATGCTGGTCACATGACAGCGGACCCTCTGACCACACCAGGTACAGGGTGCGGTCCAGCGAGATGCTCTCTGTGCCATGAAAACCCTGGGCCTCCCGTGTGTGCAGAGCAATGGAGCCCACCAAAGCCATGGCCCCAAACCAGCAGACCTGGACAAACACCCACCACACCTTTGAGGGTCTGAAGGCGAGGTGTGGAGAACTGGCATTTATTATGGTTTTTCTTATTACCAGCAAATATTTATCGAGCTCTAACTATACACACAGACACCAGGCCACGTGCTTTACCCAGACGACCTCATTTAATGTTCACCGCCCTTGAGTTCGGTTCAGACTGCTCTGCTGTCACGTCTGTTTCTGTAAGGCAAAGTGGTCTGAACACGTGGTGCACAGGCAGCTAGGCCGCTGCAATGCTGAGGTTGCACTGGTTGATCTGCAGTGTTCCCAGCTTGTCACTGCCTTGTGTCATCAAACTCCAGGTGAATGCAGCACATACACATGCAGCTGAAGGCAGCAAGCTGCAGAAGCACAGGACTACACGGGGCCCATCAGCCCACGGATCTCCTCTTGCCTCGGGCTGGCCGGCGGCTCTGTCTTCACAGTGAGGACCGCGATTCCCCTTCTCTTTGTGCATCTTTGCGCCTCGACATCTTCAGGCCTCCCCTCCCCCATCAAGCCACCCTGCCCTTCACGTTTACTGTAGCATTTCTTTGTGACGGATTCAGTATGTCTCTTTTTAAAGTTCTGCTAGCATTTTATATAAGATCGTTATTGTTGTTGTCAGCCCTCTGGCTAGAAGTGGCATGGTTTGGGTTTTGCTTGTCCCTAAGTCTCGTTTTCCCATAAAAGCCCAGTTATTTTTAGAACATCTTTTTGCAAACATGAGGTTTTTTCAGATATATAGATTTCACTATAGCCAACATGTCTGTTCTAGTATTATATCCATTTTGCACTTGAGGAAAGAGAACCTTAACGAGTGAACAGTCTGGCCTAGGTTCACACAGCTGGTGGTGGCAGAAAGAACACCAGAGCCTGTGCTCTTGGCCACCCTGACCTCCCAGTGGCCTGGCAGGTCACCAGGTCTTAAGCAACACATGCACCTAAAGGTGGTGGAGACCTTAAAGCGTGGGAGCAAGAGTGCAAGCTTCAGAACCAGGCGGACCCGAGTGCGAATCCCCGCAGCACCCCTGGCAAGTGAGTTCTTAGGTCCTCCGAGCCTCAGCTTTCCTTTCTGTAACCGGTGACGATGGTATATAACCCTCACAGATGCTGAGCAGGTGAAAAGATAGACTGGACATTAAAAGGCTGAACCATGAGCTTGGCCATTAGCTGACGCTCAGCAGATACATTACAGGTCTCCAAAAGAGCCAGCATCTTCTCCCTCCAAGCCTTCGCTCACGCGGCCCCCCTCTGCCTGACTGTGCTCTAACTGTGCCAGGCCAAGCCCCCGCCCACCCTTCGCCAAAGCCCAGCTTGACCTAAAGCGCCCATCTCCCAGCCTTATACAGTTAGAATTCATCTCCCTCCCTTGATCTCTCTTACATTCTGTCTGTACCTCTACTAAGGCTCTGTCATCCCTCACCCTACAGTTAAGCCACTTGAGACAGCTACTGCTGCCCCATCAGCTGTGATTCCCCAGAGACAGTCCCCGCTCTCACAAGCAGGGGTCACAAGCCATGTGTGACTACTCCAAGATCAATTTCAGTTCATGAGAGTTCATGCTGCAATAGCCACATTCCAAGTGCTCAGTGGCTACATGTGGCTACTGGCTGTCACTCTGGACAGCAGAGATTTATTGAGCATTTCCATCCCTGCGGAAAGTTCTACCGCACAGGGCTGCCCTGGATGGCAGGGCCACGTCTCAGTTCACTGGGCATCCTCCACCCAGCCTGCGCAGAGGACCACTTGCCCTGAGATCTGGGTACAGCCTCTGGTGGGCTCCTCCTCATCCTTACTTCCGACATTCCCTTCTCTAAGTTCCTTCCCTGAGCACCCAAAGCAGCTCATGTTCATTTTTCTTTTCCTTTTTAAATTGTCATAAAATATACATAACAAACACTTTACCACTTTAACCGTTTTTAAGCGCATAGCTCAGTGGCATTAAGAACATTCATGATATTGTGCACCATCACCCCATCCTCCCCCGGAACTTTTCATCCTCCCAACTGAAACTCTGTCCCCATCAAATACTAACTCCCCATTCCCCCCTCCCCCAGCCCTGAGTAACTACTGTTCCACTTTCTTCTCCATGAATTTGGCTCTTCTAGGTAGCCCACGTTCATCTTTACCCCAATGTCCTGTTTCATTTTCATCAAAGCACTTATCACCCTCTGAAGTGCTTTTATTGCTGGACCAATTCCTCTGTCAATCAGGGATGCTGTCTTTTTCGATCACAGCGGCATCCGCAGCACCTGCGAAGTGTGTATCCTTCCACGGGCACTCAGTAAACATGTATGGGACGTGCAGTGCTGGGCTCACCCACACGGTGGTGCAGTCCTGGACAATGGAGCAGGTCTGGGAGATGTTCCCGAGTTGGGGGAGGTCAGGCCTACAGTCCTTGGTCCACCTGGATGCAGTGTGACAAGATGCCTCCTGTTCCTAGGCTTCACCTGTGACATGAGGGCTAGATAATCTCCAAGGAACCTTCAGGCCCTAACTTCCTTTGATACTGAAAAATCACATGGCTCCTCCTCCACAGTCAAGGCCACGGACCTTAAGTGGGTATGGACAGAGGATGGCCCTGGAGGATGGACCAAGCTGTCCCATCTTCCAGGTCACTTAAGCTCAGGCACGTGGAGGGACATGCTGACTACCTACTGGGCGCCATGGACTGTGCAGGAGACTTTCAGAAACTGTGCCCTTTCCTGCTCAGCTGTGGCATTTTATTCCCACTTTACAGAAAGTAAAATAAAGAAGTTGTTCCTGATCAAAGATAGAACTAGTAAGTTGGGAGCGGGGGAGTCTAAAGCCAGATCCAGTTTACCTCCCTTCTCTTTTCATTACAACAGAACCCAGAACGGCTGGGTCTGTGCATTTTCTGCTTGAAAATATGAAAGGCAAAACAAAACAAAAAACAAAACAAAAAAAGGCAAAAAACATTTCTGCCCTTGATTTAGCTTGGCAGCAAAGAAGCTTCACAATTTCCCTTGCAATTTTCCCCCGAAGTATAAACTTTCAGGAGACGAGGAGGAGAAAAAAATAACAAACACTTAAAAAGAAATACAATTGCCTTTTTAAAAAAATATGATAAAAGGCCAAAGTAGGGTTTTAAAGAACATTTTTGAGAGGGGTCACTTGTTTTATTTTGGTTTTCCTTTCCAGAAAATAATCTCTGTGCTCTGTCATTTTTCAAAATGGGTAGTAAAAATAATTGGAATAAACACTGGGGCAGAAATTCTGAAACTTGGCCAGAGATCAGAGAAAACCCAGCTCTGCTGGACTCCATTCTCCCAGGGGAGCTCTCATTTCAGACAGGATGGAGGTATTAGGCGGAAGAAGGACCAGAGATAAAAATACACAGACGCTTGTCCTTGCCGTGGGCTGAGCCTGCTACCGAGGTCGGCCGAGGCCCTGGGCCTGGTCCGAGGCGTCCTCTCCACCACCAGCTGCTCGCAGCACATTCTGAAGCTGCTGGGAGCGGGCTGCCTGCCTGCTGCTTCAGACCTAAGGAAGTGACATGCCTGCCACCTTCATTCCAACTGCCCCCCCCCCCCATCCCCGTCCTCGCTCAGGTCCCTTGGCCTGTCTTCCGGTCCACAGCCATTGCCTCAGGTCATCGGGAAACTGTTAGCAAGAGTGACAAGGATCGTGGAAGCCCTCCTCTGGCTCTTTAGCACGCGCCACCCACTGTTTTAAAAGCATCGCTTCATTGTGAAAGCATCCGCATTCCTACCTCCCAACAACCTCAGTTCACCTGCGACTCCCATTTGACTAACGGAATCACAGCAGCCTATAGTGTCAAGGAACTTGTCCACCGTCACACACAGCTCGTGGTGGCAGAGCTGGGGTCAACCCACCAGGCGGGCTCCAGCCCCCTCACCCTTAACCACAGGAAGCGAGGCCGGGTGAGCGGTGACTAGAAAGGGCATCACAGCTCACGGGCAGAGCGTAGTCACGGGCCAGGGCTCAGGACCCTGCACTGCTGTCCCCTCTCTTGGCCCTGATGGATAGGGCAGAGTCGTGCAGGCTGTAGGATTCTTGGGAAAGACCCACTGCTTCGTTACAGCGACCAAAAGTCCCTGACCCCCTCTGTGAGGCCGTGTAGGGGAATCAGACGCACTTAGGTTCAAACCCAGATCCCCAATTTACTAGCAATATGACCTTGGGCAACACTCTTAATCTCTCTGAGCCTCAGTTTCCTCATCTGTAAAACATGGATTATGATCCCATTTTCACCTTCCTTCAAGAATCTCTGTGAGGGTGGATTGAAAGGCGTCTGGGGAAGTGAGCTGTAAACTATAAAATACAAGACGGCTTCGCTACTCAAAGTGCGGTCCAGGGACCAGCTGCTTTGGCGTCCCTGAGAGGTTATTTGATAGGCAAAATCGTGGCCTTTCCCTGACTTACTGACTCGGCATCTGCAGTGTTACCAGCCCCCAGGTAACGTGCATACACACTGCAGCCGGGGAGGTCCTGAGTGCAGGGCAGGGAGAGACAAGAGCTTGGAGGTCTGGCTGCTTATGAGAAGGTCTGACAGCTTCCGGGGAGGGTGGACAGGAAAGGGAGAGGGGAGTGAAGGTCCGTGAGATGGAGGGCCACGATGGGCAGCTGCAGGGAGCCCAGGGCCTATGGCCCTGCTGGAGATACCCCTGTATCACAGGCAGCCACATGAGCTTGCACAGGGCACACGGTGTGGACTCAGCTGGCCTCTGCCCGCAGCCTTTGTGTCTGCTCTGCAACTGAATCGCTCACCTGCAGGACGGGCCTCCCCGTCCCTTGAGCTGGGGGCAGCGTGGCTCCTCTCTAACCGCGTCCTGCGGGAAAGCAGCTCCAGACACTGAACAGGCTAAGCCACTGGGGCCCCGAGCCACCCAGCTCATCAACCTACCCTTTTTCAGATACACAGCTGGAGAGTCTCCACCCCCGCTCCTCGCTTTCACCTGGCACATAAGACTTCCAAAGCTGGTGGCCTTTGAGGTCCCCAGTGCATCTTCCTCCTAAATGTGGAAAGAGACTGAATTATCGTCCAGTGACATTTAACAATTAAATTCAACAAACATTTATTAAACTCTAATCAAAGCTAGGCACGGGGGCTAGAAAGATAAATAAGAGAAGATTCCTGCTCTTTAGTTTCTCCCCATCTATTGAAGCACACAGACATGTTAGCAGTAAATTCCAGCCCAGAGTGTTAGCTGCAAAGACATGTGTAATAAAAGAGGAGATAATTACCACTGAAGAAGGAGTGGTTAACTCTATTGAGAAAGGGGAGCTAGAAAATTTTCCCAGAAAAAGTGAATCTGGGTGGGGTTCTGATGTATAAATAAGAGCTTGTCAGGTGGAAACAAGAGAAGGGGGATTGTAAGCGGCAGAGATGGAGACCTGGGATCCTGTATGTGTTTTCATTAACTAGGTCTAGTGGTTCTCAGGGACTGTCAGTTATGAGAGGAGAGAGAGAGAGAGAGAGAGAGAGAGAGAGAGAGAGAGAGAGACAGGGTCCAGCCCAGGGAAGACCTTGTTTGGCACACAGCTTGTACAGAGGGAGGATCAGGGGAAGGTTCTTTAGCCTGGAAATGGGGAGGTCAGGCTTCTAAAGATCTTGCTGTTTTCCAGTGCCTCTGACCCCTAGGTCCAGAGCTCTTGCTGTGTGGGTGTGGTAGGCTAAATCTGTGTCAATTTCTGTCTTGTTTCTAGTATTTTGCCCCCTCCCTGCCCCCACCCCCTGCAAAGTTGCCCAACTTTGAGTTTCTCAGTTCAATTTTGGGAATTTGGGGAGGGCAGAGGCTAAAACAAAGGCTGTTTGAAGACAACAGCTCTCCTTGCTTTTTGTTTGTTTGTTTGTTTTTATTTTGTTTTGTTTTTTTGTTCTAGGCGGGCCTCCCACTGCTGTGGCCTCTCCCGTTGCGGAGCACAGGCTCCGGACGCGCAGGCTCAGCGGACATGGCTCACGGGCCCAGCCGCTCCGCGGCACGTGGGATCTTCCGGACCGGGGCACGAACCCGTGTCCCCTGCATTGGCAGGCGGATTCTCAACCACTGCGCCACCAGGGAAGCCCTCTCCTTGCTTTTTGAAAAAAACCCAAACTCACTGAATGGATGATGGTCTGAGGAGGGAAGAAGGGCCTTTGAGGAGGCGGGATTCCTGCAGACTGAGAAGGACCTGAGTCTTGGGTCCCAGATTACAGGAGCCCTGGCCCCATCTGCAGTCAGGCTCTGCTGGGTGGCGGCGGGCACTGAGGGAGGGGGCGGAGGTAACCCAAAGCACGGGGCTCCTGCCTCAGCAAGAGTCCCTTCCCCACCCCGAGCCTGGCCCAGACCCAGTGGCGCCAAGGGGCCTGAAGTCAGCTCCTGGGACCGTGGCCTCAGCTCTGGTCTGGGTGGACCGATCCCTCATGGTCAAAGGCACTGCAGGGCCCCGGCCCCGGAGAGGAGCCTTACTAATGGTTGAGATGGAATCCCCGTCGACCTGATGTGTGGATAACACACTAACAACCATGGTGACGACTAGGACAAAGGTCATTGAGCATTTCCTCTGCAGCAGAAACTGTCCTGTGAGCTTTCCCATGTATGACTTCACAACAGTCCTGTGACGCGGGTGCTGTTACTACCCCATATTTATGGGGGCTCTGAGGAACCAAGGTACAAAAGAGCAACAAGCAAGTAGTGGGGCTGGGACTTGAACCCAGGCAACCTGGCTCCAGAGCTGCCTTCTAACTACTCTCCCTGTAAGACAGTGTCTCTCATGGGCTGAGGGGTTGAAGTTAGAGTTAGTTCTTTTTTCGCCTTTTTTAATAAACTGAAATGTTGTATATCTTGTAGACTAAAATCCAAACTTACTGGACAAGCAGCTGTCAGCAGAGGATCGGATGATCAATAATCTAAGAAGTTTACTCACAGAAATGCCAAGTGCTTAGTAAGCACTCAACAAATGTCAGCTCTTTCTGTTACTACTGATTCTATAAGCTGGTTCTGATCCCTTAGGGAAGCACAAGTAGTAGACGTCCTCGAAATCAGGGACTCCCAAGGACTTGACAGTCGCCTAGGGAACCACTGTCACTGACAGCTGTGACCCTCAGACCACAAAGGACCTGGCGGAAGTCTGGACAGAGGTGTCCCATTATTAGCAGAATCACTCACCATGGAGTAGCCAAGATGCGGGAGCAGCACCTGGACCCTGATAACAAATAAGCCCAGCTTGTCTGCACTGTCCCAGGGCAGGAGAGGCGACACTGAGAGTGCGGCTCAGTCCTGACCTTGATGGGTTAAGGTGGTGAGTTCCTGCTGAGTGTCGCCAGCCTACTAGCCCATCCTCCCTCCCCCACCCCACCCCCTCTTCCCCCTGATAGATCTTAAGGCAAGTCTGAATCATGATAGCGAAAACAAATAAAGGCACAGTCATCCTCCTCAGAATGCTTTAAAATCAAAGAAGCGAACGTGTCCTCAACAATCTATTGTGTGTATGGAGTTAGTCTCTCAGATCCTCACCAGACTCCATCTTACCGATGAGGAGACAGACGTTAAGGAACCTGAACATGGTAAACAGCCCTAAAATGATGGGGTTGAGATTCAGTCCAAGACAGCTCCCTGCTCTTCTCAAGATCCTACAGCTCCAGGCCCCAGCTTGAGCCCTAAAATTCAGGGGTCCACCTTCCATGCTGTTTCTAGGCTGTCACTTATGATTATGCACTTGCACACAAGCACTGGTACCTGGTGCTGATGCAAAACTGCTAACAGGGGACTTCCCTGGTGGCGCAGTCGTTAAGAATCCGCCTGCCAATGCAAGGGACACGGGTTCGAGCCCTGGTCCGGGAAGATCCCACATGCCGAGGAGCAACTAAGCCTGTGTGCCACAACTACCGAGACTGCACTCTAGACCCTGTGAGCCACAACTAGTGAGCCCGCGCGCTACAACTACTGAAACCCGCGCGCCTAGAGCCCGTGCTCCACAACAAGAGAAGCCACCGCAATGAGAAGCCCACACGCCGCAACTAAGAGCGGCCCCCGCTCGCCACAACTAGAGAAAGCCCGCACGCAGCAACGAAGACCCAACGCAGCCAAAAATAAATAAATGTATTTTTAAAAAACTGCTAACAAATCTATATGCCCTTAAATGTGAGAAAAATGAGGTCCATGCAAAGAATGGATCGGTATGTTGCCATTAAAAAGAACAAGGCTCATTTTTTTAGATACAGAAAGATAAATATTATGTAAGAAAATCAAGGTAGAAAAGAATATGTATTGTAAAATATTAGCATGTAAACAAAAATGTTTTTATGTAATAAACACTTATAAACACATAGAAATGTTCTGGAAGGATCCATAAGGAATGGAGGAGTAAAAATGGAGATTTGCATGTGGCTAAGAGTTAGGAAGTTAGGAGAATTGCTTTTCCCTGCATACCTTTCTGTCCTAATTCATGGTAACAATGAAATTGCTGATACCCGACCAGCTTTGACTCACTGAAACAGCAATTTCATGTGGCTCTAACTAATATTTAACTTTCTTTTCCGTTTTAAGCAATAATCATGCTTTACTTCTACAATGGGAAGGAATTGCTGGGGTCTGGGGCTCAGAGAGACAAATGGAATTTTGGACTCTGGACAATGTCCTGGTGTGTCCAGTGGCCCAAGCGACCCAATAAGATAAGCGGGTGGGGGCAGAAGGAGGGGGCTCGTCACTGAAATCCTCTTCTGATGGATCTGTCTGGAAATGATGCTGCTCAGATAAACAGTCCCTAAGTTAATTTCATCCTGAGCCATCACTGGTCCTCTGCAGTTTCAATTTCCCAAAGTCCCATCGTTTTGAAGAAATGGAGGTAACGCGGGATCAGTTATTGACAATCTCATTCCATCACCTGATCAGAGTGGTGTCAATTCAATCAGAGCATGTCTGATGTAGGACAAGAGACAGATCCACCATGCAGCTGCCACGACTCACCCGACCAGAAGTTGTGCAGGCGATGTTGTCACTTGCCCAAGCATAGAAATCGCAGGAGACTTCTGATCCCGCCGTGGACACTGTGAGGAAGCTGCAGGTTTCATCTAGCGCACAGTCTGCAAGCACCATGGGACAGTCACCCACCAGTCCCTCAGGAGATGCTGAGGACAGACGGACACATACCCCTACTCCCTGCCCCCCAAACACACACACACACATACACACACACACACACAGTAACATGGGTTACAATGAGTATTCATGGAGGATTGGAGGATTATGAGATAATGCTCGTAAAGATGAATATGCAATAAGTGGTAGTTGTTATTACCCATCTCTGGCCTGACCGCTGAAATAAACAGATACATCTCCTGATCTGGACAAAATGCTCTACAAGGAACGAATGTCCTTCAATTCTGCTTCCTAACATCTGGCAGAGCCTCGTTCTTGGCAGGTGGTGGATGCACTATAAACTCCTAACGGAAATTATGAGTTGGATGCACATTTCGAGAATCAAGTGATTTACAAAGAATTTTTTACAACGTATATTTGATGATCATTTCAAGGGTTGTACTTGATGTGTCTTGCAAGATTAGCACAGCATATCCATACGGCACCACCCAGGTGCCCGGCCCCTCACCTGCCAAGCACTGCGTCAGTGAGGACTCAGAACCGGGAACTTGGGACTTGACCACCACAGCAACATCTGCATCGAAGATCACCTTAGATTCTGGGAGCTTCTCAAATTTCCTCATCACTGAAAGGAAAGCATATCTGTGAAATTTGACTCTGAGGGGTCTGGGGCCTCTGCAGAGAAGCCAAAAAGAGTTTTAGATCAAGAAATCACTTCCCACTCACAGCCCTTGGTCACACAGGTGCTCCAAAAAGAGAAATTCCCTTTTAAGGGTAGTTCGAGAATGCTGCCTCATGGCTAATACTGACAGCTATAACTTGCCATGTCTCCTTTTTCCACCTCATTGTCAGGAAGTAAGAAGAATAATTTAATACTGCATTAGTCCTCACAACTCCCTTTTTCACATTGATACTGATTTTCTATCTAAATTTATATTTCCTTGTCCTTATCTTTGAATGCTAATGATATCTCATAATTATTTTATGTATAATTCTAGAAATAAAATATTTTATTTAAAATGATATCTCATATTTATTTTAAAACAACTTGTCCTCTTTCTGGAAAGAAGTAAGTTATTTTTAAAAGACAAATAAAACATGGGCACATGGGTTCACGTACATCTGAAAATGTGTCATGAGGCTCAGATATGTTTATGATAGTATTCGTTTAAATGGTATGTTAGCATCTGTTTTCCCAGGTACCATCAACACACCTGAGCTCCCATCTGTAGGAATGACACAGTCACATGCTCATGGAACTAGATAAGAGAGGAGAAAGAAATAAAATTTCTCAAGGCTATGAGACTTGGAACTCACTTTTCACCAAGCAAAAAGCACTGCATGTAACTCTCAAGGAATGAGACTTATCTGACAAGCAAAAATGCACAAGAGTGTCAATATTTTGCAGGTAACTATCAAAAACAAACCCTGAAGTGCATGAGTACTAGTTTTTTGCAGACATGATGACAAACATGTATGTAGGCCCTCGTTCTCACACACAACCACTGCTTTATAAAAGAGACCAGGTCTGAGTTTGTTTTCATCACGTCAATAAATTCAAAGCCAACCAAAGCAATATATTCTCAGTTTTCATAATAAGTGCAGAAAAAAAGTTTATTACCTTCGGAGTGGGAATGGAAGAGGGCAGTATTAACATAATAGAAATGGCCATGTATTAAGCCTTCAAAAATCTTGATATAAAAAATTCTGATTTTGAGAGGACCTTCAAGATGGTAGAGGAGTAAGACATGGAGATCACCTTCCTCCCCACAAATACATCAAAAATACATCTACATGAGGAACAATTCCTACAAAACACCTACTGAACTCTGGCAGAAGACCTCAGACTTCCCAAAAGGCAAGAAACTCCCCACGTACCCGGGTAGGGCAAAAGAAAAAAGGAAAAACAGAGAAAAAAGAATAGGGATGGGACCTGCCCCTCTGGGAGGGAGCTGTGAAGGAGGAAAAGTTTCCACACACTAGGAAGCCCCTTCGCGGGCGGAGACGGGGGGTGAGCAGGGGGGAAGCTCCGGAGCCGCGGAGGAGAGCGCAGCAGCGGGGTGCGGAGGGCAGAGCCGAGAGATTCCCGCAGAGGACCGGTGCCGACCGGCACTCACCAGCCCGAGAGGCTCGTCTGCTCACCCGCCGGGGCGGGCGGGGGCTGGGAGCTGAGGCTCGGGCTTCGAAGGTCCGATCCCAGGGAGAAGGGTGGCGTTGGCTGCGTGAACACAGCCTGAATGGGTTAGTGCACCACAGCTAGCTGGGAGGGAATCCAGGAAAAAGTCTGGACCTGCCTAAGAGGCAAGAGACCATTGTTTCTTGGTGTGCGAGGAGAGGGGATTCAGAGCACTGCCTAAAGGAGCTCCAGAGACGGGCATGAGCCGCAGCTATCAGCGCAGACCCCGGAGACAGGCATGAGACGCTAAGACTGCTGCTGCCGCCACCAAGAAGCCTGTGTGCGAGCACAGGTCACTGTCCACACCTCCCCTCCCGGGAGCCTGTGCAGCCCGCCACTGCCAGGGTCCCGGGATCCAGGGACAACTTCCCCGGGAGAACGCAAGGCGCGCCTCAAGCTGGTGCAACGTCACGCTGTCCTCTGCCACTGCAGGCTCACCCCGCATTCCGTACCCCTCCCTCGCCCCCCTGGCCTGAGTGAGCCAGAGCCCCCGAATCAGCCGCTCCTTTAACCCCGTCCTGTGTGGGTGAAGAACAGACACCCTCAGGTGACCTATACGCAGAGGCGAGTCCAAAGCCAAAGCTGAACCCCAGGAGCTGTGCGAACAAAGAAGAGAAAGGGAAATCTCTCCCAGCAGCCTCAGGAGCAGCGGATTAAATCTCCACAGTTAACTCCAGGTACCCTGCATCTGTGGAATACCTGAACAGACAACGAATCAGCCCAAAATTGAGGCGGTGGACTTTGAGAACAACTGTAGACTTGGGGTTTGCTGTATGCAACTGATTAGTTTCTGATTTTTATGTTTATCTCAGTATAGTTCTTAGTGCTTGTTATCATTGTGGATTTGTTTCTTGGTTTCGTTGCTCTTTTTTTATTACTTTAAAAAAAATTTTTATTATATATATTTTTTTATTTCAATAACTTTATCTTTCTGTCTTTTTTTTTCTCCCTTTTCTTCTGAGCCGTGTGGCTGACAGGGTCTTGGTGCTCCGGCCGGGTGTCAGGCCTGAGCCTCTGAGGCGGGAGAGCCGAGTTCAGGACATTGGTCCACCAGAGACCTCCTGGTCCCACGTAATATCAATTGGCGAGAGCTCTCCCAGAGATCTCCATCTCAACGCTATGACCCAGCTCCACTCAACGACCAGCAAGCTCCACTGCTGGACAACCCATGCCAAACAACTAGCAATATAGGAAAACAACCCCACCCATTAGCAGAGAGGTTGCCTAAAATCATAATAAGTTCAAAGACACCCCAAAACACACCACCGGAGGCAGCGCCCACCAGAAAGACAAGATCCAGCCTCATCCACCAGAACACAGGGACCAGTCCCCTCCACCAGGAAGCCTACACAACCCACTGAACCAACCTCACCCACTGGGGGCAGACACCAAAAACAATGGGAACTACGAAGCTGCAGCCTGCGAAAAGGAGACCCCAAACACAGTAAGTTTAGCAAAATGAGAAGACAGA
>NC_041228.1:7969953-7970648 GCF_002837175.3 Physeter macrocephalus
CATATTAATCAAACTATCAAAAATTAAATACAAAGAAAAATATTAAAAGCAGCAAGGGAAAAACAACAAATAACATACAAGGGAATCTCCATAAAGTTAACAGTTGATCTTTCAGCTGCAGAAACTCTGCAAGCCAGAAGGGAGTGTCATGACATATTTAAAGTGATGAAAGGGAAAAACCTACAATCCAGATTACTCTACCCAGCAAGGATCTCATTTAGAGTTGATGGAGAAATTAAAACCTTTATAGACAAGCAAAAGCTAAGAGAATTCAGCCCCACAAAACCAGCTTTCCAACAAATGCTAAAGGAACTTCTCTAGGCAGGAAATGCAAAAGAAGGAAAACACCTACAATAACAAACCCAAAACAATTAAGAAGATGGTAGTAGGAACATACATATCGATAATTACCTTAAATGTAAATGGATAAAATGCTCCAACCAAAAGACATAGACTGGCTGAATGGATACTAAAACAAGACCCGTATATATGCTGTCCACAAGAGACCCACTTCAGACCTAGGGACGCGTATGGACCGAAAGTGAGGGGATGGAAAAAGATATTCCATGCAAATGGAAATCAAAAGAAAGCTGGAGGGCTTCCCTGGTGGCGCAGCGGTTGCGCGTCCGCCTGCCGATGCAGGGGAACCGGGTTCGCGCCCCGGTCTGGGAGGATCCCACATGCCGCGGAGCGGC
>NC_041228.1:7970779-7971813 GCF_002837175.3 Physeter macrocephalus
TTACAAGAGACAAAGAAGGACACTACATAATGATCAAGGGATCGATCCAAGAAGAAGATATAACAATTGTAAATATTTATGCACCCAACACAGGAGCACCTCAATACATAAGGCAAATGCTAACAGCCATAAAAGGGGACATCAGCAGTAACAGAATAATAGTAAAGGACTTTAACACCCCACCTTCACCAATGGACAGATCATCCAAAATGAAAATAAATAAGGAAACACAAGCTTTAAATGACACATTAAACAAGATAGATGTAACAGATATTTATAGGACATTCCATCCAAAAACAACAGAATACACTTTCTTCTCAAGTGCTCAGGGAACATTCACCAGGATAGATCATATCTTGGGTCACAAGTCAAGCCTTGGTAAATTTAAGAAAGTTGAAATCATATCAAGTATCTTTTCCAACCACAACTCTATGAGACTAGACATCAATTACAGGAAGAAAACTGTAAAAAATACAAACACATGGAGGCTAAACAATACACTACTAAATAACCAAGAGATCACAAAAGAAATCAAAGAGGATTTCAAAAAATACCTAGAAACAAATGACAATGAAAACACAACAACCCAAAACCTGTGGGATGCAGCAAAAGAAGTTCTAAGAGGGATATTTACAGCAATACAATCCTACCTCAAGAAACAAAAAAATCTCAAACAGACAAACTAACTTTAAACCTAAAGCAATTACAGAAAGAAGAACAAAAAAAAAAAAACACCCAAGTTAGCAGAAGGAAAGAAATCATAAAGATGAGATCAGAAATAAATGAAAAAGAAATGAAGGAAACGATCACAAAGATCAATACTTTCCAAGACTGAACCAGGAAGAAATAGAAAATACGAACCAACCAATCACAAGCACTTTAAATGAAACTGTGATTAAAAATCTTCCAACAAACAAAAGCCCAGGACCAGATGGCTTCACAGGCGAATTCTATCAAACATTTAGAGAAGAGCTAACACCTATCCTTCTCAAACTCTTCCAAAGTATAGCAGAGGGAGGAACACTCCCAAACTC
>NC_041228.1:7972995-7973755 GCF_002837175.3 Physeter macrocephalus
GACTTTACTACCCAAAGCAATCTACAGATTCAGTGCAATCCCTATCAAACTACCAATGGCATTTTTCACAGAACTAGAACAAAACATTTCACAATTTGTATGGAAACACAGAAGACCCCAAACAGCCAAATCAAACTTGAGAAAGAAAAACGGAGCTGGAGGAATCAGGCTCCCTGATGTCAGACTATACTACAAAGCTACAGTAATCAAGACAGTATGGTACTGGCACAAAAACAGAAATATAGATCAATGGAACAGGATAGAAAGCCCAGAGATAAACCCACACACATATGGTCACCTTATCTTTGATAAAGGAGGGAAGGATATACAGTGGAGAAAAGACAGCCTCTTCAATAAGTGGTGCTGGGAAAACTGGACAGCTACATGTAAAAGTATGAAATTAGAACAATCCCTAACACCACACACAAGAATAAACTCAAAATGGGTTAAAGACCTAAATGTAAGGCCAGACACTATCAAACTCTTAGAGGAAAACATAGGCAGAACACTCTATGGCATATGACCCCCATCCTAGAGAAATGGAAATAAAAACAAAAATAAACAAAGGGGACCTAATGAAACGTAAAACCTTTTGCACAGCAAAAGAAACCATAAACAAGATGAAAAGACAGTCCTCAGAATGGGAGAAAATATTTGCAAACAAAGCAACTGACAAAGGACTAATCTCCAAAATATACAAGCAGCTCATGCAGCTCAGTATCAAAAAAACAAACAACCCAATCCAAAAATGGGCAGAAGG